>NW_005873167.1:8931-12409 GCF_000147115.1 Myotis lucifugus
CCAGTCATGCTGGGTTAGGGCCCCCTAGGACCTCCTCTCACCTTCGCTTCTATAAAGACCCGACTTCCAAACACGGTCACACTCGGTCCTGGGCGGCCCAGGGTTCAGCATGTCTTTTAGGGGAACAGTCACCCCATCACAGCAACTGCAGTCTCAGGGTGCGGCGACCTGGCTTCTCGTTGAACTTGGTTCCTTCTCCCTGTGCCCGGAGCCCGAGGGGCAGGCCTTGCCCACACCTGGAACCCCTTTGTCCGTGGCCTCTGGTTGGGCGGGGGGCTCAGGGGATAAGGTGCCGGGAGGTACTTTCCCCTGAGCTGGGAGGTGCTCCCTCAGCTGGCAGGCCCTGTCCACACAGGTTGCTTTGCCTCTGGGGACCCTCAGGCTTCCCAAACCTCTCGCTTCAGGTCAGGTGGTCTCCCACCCCCGACCCCCGGCCCTTGCTTCCCTGGGCGCAGGCGGCTGGAGGCAGTGCTGGAAGTTCTGCAAGGCCCTGGCTGGGAGGCAGCGTCCTTCTGGAAACTGAGGCCCCTGAACGGAGGAGAACCACCAGGCTCCGGCGGGCCCCGGGGACAGGGCTGGAGCCTCCCGGGGTCAGAGGGCAGAGGGCCCGTGCCAGTCCTGTCTGTGCCCCAGGGCTGTGGACAGGCCTGGCTCTGCGGCAGACCAGACGGAGGAGAAGGAGCCACGAGAGGAGCACCGAGCACCGAGGGCCTGGGTGACATCGCTGCATGTCTCCCTCCGCCCATGGGGGGGGGGGGGGCAGGGAGTGAGTGCACACCGGTGGCTGTCACTCAGCTGTCACTCAGCTCTGAGCATTTATGTCCGGGTTCCAGGCTCGGACGAGCTGCAGGCAAAGCCTGGGGGAGCTGTTCTCTTGCAGAATCTGAGAACGAAATAATATAAATTCAGAGAATTCTAACTCGAAGCGTGGCCGCACCGGGGGCTTTCGGAGGGAATACGGCCGTTTTAATTGACGACTAGCTCATCCTAAATTTAATCTGGAAAAGAAACAAAGTAAGTAAAACTGTAACAAGAAATGAGGTGCATCGCTGCATCAGCCTCCAGGATACTTCATTTTTTTTCCTTCTAATTTTAAAAATCACAGGAAATGTTCATTGGGTGATTTAAAATGTATTATGCAGACATATTCGTTTTATCCTTCTTTCCTTGAAGTATCCTGCTTGCAAGAGAAACCTGTTCCCTTGAAAAGCCTTCCACAGGTCGCTGTTACCTAACTTAATTCACGCTGACGGGCCGGCCTCATGACAGAGCACGAAGCCACGCTTCTCCCGAGACCGCGCACGGCACCCGCTCCCCTGGGGACAGAGCAGGAAGCTCGCGTCTTAACCACCCGGAGCTGCATGTTTTATGTTCGTGCATCGAAGGGAACGACTCTGCTTCACCCTCTGAGGAAGCAGAGGCAGGTCACCGTTTTAGAAGTTGATTGGGTTTTCTCCCCTGACTGCAATAGCGAGGAACGGTTACGGTTACGGAGGAATCCAAAGAAGGAAATGAAAAGGCCCGGAAGAAAGGGGAAAGGACAGTCAGCTGATGTTCCCACCGTCGTTGGGTTGGCCGCCCGCCATGTAGCTGAGGTTACCCCGGTGTCTGACAGTCTGTTCCACAGAAATATTTGCATCTGACACGGGACTGTGGGGGTGAAGGGAACGGTGGCATGTTCCCGGTTCTCTGCATGTTGTGTTAACGGTAAGGATGGAGCCCAGGCCAATCCAGTCTCTAGCATGACGTTCCTTTGGAACTTGATCAACATTCATCCGAATCAAAGGGCCTTGGCCTGAGACGCCTAGGAGGATGGAGTCAGGAGGATGAGATGAAAAGGAAAATATTATAAATTAGAGGCCGGTGCACGGATTTGTGCCCCCGTGGGGTCCCTCAGCCTGGCCCGTGCCCTCTCGCAATCCGGGACCCCTTGGGGGATGTCGGACTGCGGGATTTGGCCTGATCCCCGCAGGCTAGACTAGGGACCCCTCCCCACTTCCCTCTGGGATTCATCAGTCTGTTCCATGTTTCCATGCCTGTGCGTTGAGCGTCTGCCCCCTGGTGGTCAGTATGAGTCATAGCTACTGGTCTGATGGTCGAACAGTCGCTTAGGCTTTTATATATATAGATGTTGGGTAATAGTTGGAGCTGGGAGGGTCTTTGAAATAGAGCCACCCCATCTCTTTGCTCGAGACTGCGGAGTCCCGGGGATGGCAGACTCTGTGTTAAGACCTCTCGTGAGTCTGGGAGCCTGTGACACCTGCAGTTGATGTCGTCCTGCCCGACTTCTTTACTTTACACGGGAAATGACTGGCCAGTGGCAGAGCCGGCTCACAGTCCGAATCTGGTGCTTGTCCCACTGCCCCGTGTTTCTCCTTTGAAAGCCAAGAGGGAAAATAGAAGGAAACGCTGTGAGACAAATGAATGGCCACAGGAAGCAGGTGGCTTCATTCTGGGAGGTGCCGCTGCAAGGCATTCTGGGATTCCGGCTGCAGCAGAGCCCCAAGGGACCTCTTTCATGGTCCAGTGAATAGCATCGCATCTGTGGCCCACGGCTGCCATACATGACCACCAACTGGTGGCTGAGTCACAGAAACTCATTTCCTCAACGTCCTGGGGGCCAGAGCATGCAGTCGAGGCGTCAGCTGAGTGGTGTTCAGCCGGGACTCCCTGGGGGGGCCCTTCCTGTCTCCCCGGCTTCTGATGGTTCAGACACCTCTGGCTTCAGCTGCATCTCCCAGTCCCGCTCCATTTCCCCAGGCTTCTCCTCTGCCTTCTCCCTCCTCGGCTCTCACCAGGACCCAGGAAGATCTCTGGGGGCCTTTCCTTCATCACTGCAGTGTGATCAGCCTTAGCGACTGTGCCAGATACGCTGGGAAGGCTGTGCACACCACGGCTGCTCTGTAGCGAGGCCTCTGTACATGCCCGCGGCTGAGTTAGTTGATGCTGTAGTTCGGATGTTCTGTTACTGAGAGAGGGGGGTCACAGTCTGTTCGTTACTGAGAGAGGGGGGGGTCACAGTCTATTCGTTACTGAGAGAGGGGGGGTCACAGTCTATTCGTTACTGAGAGAGGGGGGTCACAGTCTATTGGTTACTGAGAGAGGGGGGTCACAGTCTATTGGTTACTGAGAGAGGGGGGTCACAGTCTCCAGCGGCAGCTGAGCACCTGTCTGCTTCTCCCTTATTCTGTCTCCCTGAAGAATGGCCCTGTTACCATGACATTCCCTCTTCGTGCCTGGAAGTATGCCTTGTTCTGGAGGCTACTTTTTCTGGTATTAACATGGTCACTCTAGCTTTGTTCATATTGATGTTTTCATGGTGTATTTATTTTCCATCCTTTCATTTTAAAACTATCTGTGGCTTTGTATAGAACAGTGGTTGGCAAACCGCGGCTTGCGAGCCACATGGGGCTCTTTGGCCCCGTGAGTGTGGCTCTTCCCCCAAATACCACATGTGGGTGCGCACGTATAGTGTGAT
>NW_005873167.1:12509-16438 GCF_000147115.1 Myotis lucifugus
GGCACCTGCAGCTTTCATACTCCTGGTCGCTTTCTAAGATTATGGATTTTCCACGCCGTGGAGCTAACTTGACCCGGAAATTCCCAAGAGAGCGGGAGGCTTGCCAAGCGTGGGGTGTAATACGGCGGTGGGAGTTTCTGAACCCGGTGATGGGGAATCTTGTTTGTAGTTACATAAAGGAGGAGGCGTTGGGAAATGGGGGATTTGAAAATGGGGTGCCGGGGGGTGAAAGTCGTTCTTGTGAATATAGGGGCATCAGACTAACAGCTGCCTCGAGGTCACAGGGGCCTCGGGGTCACGGGGGCCTTGGGGTCACGGGGGCCTCGGGGTCTCGGGGGCCTTGGGGTCTCAGGTGCCTCGGGGTCACGGGGGCCTCGGGGTCACGGGGGCCTTGGGGTCACGGGGGCCTCGGGGTCTCGGGGGCCTTGGGGTCTCAGGTGCCTCGGGGTCACGGGGGCCTCGGGGTCACGGGGGCCTTGGGGTCTCAGGGGCCTCGGGGTCACGGGGCCTCAGGGTCACAGGTACCTCGGGGTCACAGGGGCTTTGGGGTCACAGGTACCTTGGGGTCTCAGGGGCTTTGGGGTCGCGGGCGCCGTCTAATAGGCCAGGGGTAGTGGAACCACACGGCAGGGGGGCCTGGCCTCTGACGGAGGGCGGGCGCGGAGGCCGGTTTCTCAGCGCTGATGCCGGCGCTCGTCTCCCTCGGTGGGTGACCAGCCAGGCCGCCCCGTTTTTAGCCCAAAGGTGAGCTTGCAACACGCGGAGGGCGGGAGGCGGAGGGCGGGAGGCGGAGGGCTAGCTGCTCAGCTGAGTCTGGTTTCACTGATAAACGCTGTGTTTGGTTTATACTCAGTTCTGTTTAGTTTGGGGCCTGAATCATCAGACCCCCTTCCCCGTCCCTTCATTTGAGTCAAGACCAAAATGAGACTTTCCGTGCAGCGTGCGGATGGTGGGTGTGCTGGGAGGGGTCTGAAAGGGACGCGCAGAAAAATGTCCTTTCTTCCTGGCCAAGGAGTCGGGGGCCAGGGACCCCTCTCTCCAGGAGCTCCTGTCCGCGTTCCTCCTGTGCAGAGGGATCCTTACCTGCAGCCGCCGCTGCCTCTCTGTGGGGACTGGTCCTCGAGGGCCGGGGAGGGTGACTCAGTCGCTGAGTCACGACCACTCGCGTCAGCAGAAGGGGAGCGTGGGCTCCGTGACCCCTCGTGCCCGGGGTCAGGAGGTTGTGAGGGGGCAGCCGAGACCAGAATAGATCCTCATGAGGTGAGTGTGGTGACTCAGTCCTCACACGCTTTCTCCCCAGCTCCGCCTTGTGCTGCGTCATGTTATTCCCTGGGAGGCGCAGATGTTACTCCTGGCTTCTTATATTTAGACACCTGGAGTTCGGTGAAAAATAAAAAAAACTCAGAGTGACAAGAACTTCCTCACAGTGTGATTCGGGGCCACGAGGTGAAATATTTAAGCCTCAACATCCTCATCTTTAAAATGGGACCGGTCCAGCCCGGCCGGCGTGGCTCAGCGGCTGAGCATCGACCTGTGAACCAGGAGGTCAGGGTTCGGCTCCCGGTCAGGGCACAGGCCCGGGTTGTGGGCTCCATCCCCAGTGGGGGGCGTGCAGGAGGCAGCCGATCCATGATTCTCTCTCATCACGGTGTTTCTATCTCTCTCTCCCTCTCCCTTCCTCTCTGACATCAATAAAATAGATTTTAAAAGAGACATAAAGTGGGGCCGGCTCGCACATGCTCAGAGGCGAGGCTGGTGGGCGTTGGTGGTGTCACTGACTAAAGGAAAAGCCAGAAGGTGATGTAATGGGAGTCCTGGTTCCATCCAGTTAACAACCCCCCCCACCCCCATTCACCCCGTGTCCCCACACAGCTTCCTGCGGTTCTCACCCCGAGCCCGCGTGCCCTCATTAGGGATTTTTATGCCTGTCCCCCGGCGTCCAGGTGACCCTGCCCACGGCCGGACGGTCTCCGTGCTGTGCCCACAGGCCGTGCACCCTCCATCGGGGGGCCGAGCCCGGCATCGCTGGCCCAGCAGCCGAGGGGTTACGCAGGGAGCAGCAGGGAGGCTCGGACCCAGGGTCAGGCTGTGTCCTCGGCCTGGGTCCTGTGGGTGGGGCCTGGCTGACCCCCCTCAGGGCTCGGTTTTAAGGAGGGACTCTGGGCAGGTGTCTCACCCCCTCGGAGGCCTGAGTCGCTGGTGAACCCCCGACGCTGGGCTGGGCCACCCCGAGACGGGGTCGGGACCTCACAGCTCACACAGGTGGCCACTGGCCAGGTGGTCTGCCTGCGAGCTGATCCTTTATTCTTTTTCTAAAAAAATATTTTTATTGATCTCAGAGAAGAAGGGAGAGGGAGAGAGAGAGAGAAACATCAACGATGAGAGAGAATCACCGATCGGCTGCCTCCTGCAGGCCCCGCACTGTGGCGTCCCGTAGTCGATACAGTGGAACTGCCCCCAGCGTGGCCCTGGCATTTGGCGACCGAAGGAGAGATGCCTGCAGGACAGGGCTTAGCGGCATTGACAGACACTGGGCTGGTTGGTGGGCCCTCACCCGCTCGAGGGGCCGAAACAGTAGTGTTTCAGGGCGTCGTGTGTGGGCGAATCCAGGCTCCTCCATAACCTCGTTCAGGTTCTCTAGCCTCTGCCTGCTGTTTAGCATAAGCTTGTTTACATCCTGAGCAGAAAGAAACAAGTGTGTTTATTTTGGTTCACACTCTGAGAGTCAGATGAGCCAGCCGGGCCTGCCGAGCGGGTTCTGCCCGCGTGTGCGGTGAACGTTTCTCGCTGCCCCTCCTTCGCTGGGTCTGCTGGGAGGGTCCCTCGGTCCCCGAGGAGCCGGGAGCCCTGTGCTCTGCCCGGCTGGTGCCCCGGAGCCGGACCTCACGGTGGGCACTCGTGGAGGCCCGAGCCACTTCGCGGGCAGCAGGCAGCCGCTGTGCCCGTCCGCGGCGGGTCCCGGCCTCCCTGCCCCGTGGAAGGCCGGAGACACTGCTCCTCGGAACACGCGTCCTCGTGCTGTGACAACCCTCGCTGCAGAGGCCGGGCAGACCTGCCTCCGTGGCCACGCGTCCACTGTGTGCTCAGGCGGCGGGTCCTGGAGACGGAAGCGCTGAGTCCCCGGTCACCTGCCAAATCGACAGAGAGGCCTTTAAAACCTGTCGTCTCTGGTGAATGGGGAGTCCCTAACCGGTTTGGCTCAGTGGGTTGAGCATCAGCCTGTGGACCAAAGGGTCCCAGGTTCGAGTCCTTGGTTTCGGACACATCCCCAGTGGGGGGTATGCAGGATGCAGCTGAATCGATGTTTCTCTCTCATCGATGTTCCTAACTCTCTATCCCTCTCTCTCTCCCTTCCTCTCTGTAAAAAATTAATAAAATATATTAATAAAAGAAGTAGATTAATTCCATATTTTATTTGCTATACATGTTCTGTTTGGGGGGGGGTCAGGGGGGACACAGGTAACAGTGGAGTTTGGCCACTTAGCAGAAGCAGGAATTCCTGGAAGCACATTCGCTTTCCTGTTCGGGATCCACTTCCGGACGCATCTGTCACCTGTGCCCAGAGCTGCCCCACGCCCTGGCCTCACTCTCTGAGTCAGAGCCTCGATGCACTTTTCCCTGGAGGAGGTTTCTCAGCGCCCCCGACGGAGGGCTCCCGGAGAGAACAGAGCTCCTGACCCACTTATTCTTATTTTTGTAAGCAGACTGGTGCCTCTTGGACACAGGTTTTGTGGATCTTCTGTCAGCACAACAGGCTTCCTCGGTCTCGTTTGAGAGAAGCGCATTCCAAGGCCAGCGTTGCAGAGCTCACGCGACGCACAGGCTTCCCTCCCCCCTCGTGACTGCCCAGCGCCCTCCTGTCATTCATGCCATGAACCCCTCACGGCAAGCCTGGGAGACAGCTGTTCCGAATGCCCCCTTCTCTGCCA
>NW_005873167.1:17514-18653 GCF_000147115.1 Myotis lucifugus
GTGTCACATGTGGTGGCAGGTTGTAGGAAGGAGACCAATTATCACGGACGTGGCCTCCTGCCGTAGCACCACCCGCCCAGGAGAACCTCCTGGCTGAGCAGCGGGCCCGGCTGGGTTAAACCAGCACCTTTCCCACGACGTTCTCCGAAATCGCCTATCTTCTCGCCTCCTGACACACCGTTCTTACTCTCGTTTGACATTGAGTGTTTGTGAAGCAACACAGCCCAGCTGTCAGGTCATCGTTCCAGGGTAGAAACCCTCTGTCGTTGAAGCTTTTCCATAAGAAAGTGGGTTCGGCGAGACTTGAACTCCTCGCCTGGGGCTTTCCCAGGCCTGGCTGTGCCCAGCGGTGGCAGACGGCTCCAGGGTGACCCCGTGTCTGGACTTCTCCTTGTGTGTTCCACGGAGCACGCTCCCCAGAAGCTGCGTTTGGTGGCATTTAGTGCGTGTGCCAGGCATCTGCTGACTTGGCTGGTGGGTCTGACCCCGTACTGTTTGCCTGGATTCTGTGTGGAGGGGATATTAGTCATGGATCACCAGCTTGGTGAGCAGACCGTGTGGTTGGGAGGAGTTCATCGTTACCATTGGAAATACGATTCTTAAACATCTTCAAAAGTGCATGCCATCTGGATTTTCAGAAGCAATTTTGTTGGAAAAGAAAAGATCTACTGTGTGTTCCCTTCATGTTATTTGTCCCTCATGCACCAACCAGCAGTGACGGACTCACGGCGTTTCTCCTCGGTTCAGTCCAGACCATTGATCTGCCTTGATCCCCATTGATTCCCACTGATCCCATTGATCTCCAGTGATCCCCATAGATCTCCAATGATCTCCATTGATCTCTAATGATCTCCATTGATCCCCGTTGACCCCTGTTGATCCCCATTGATTCCTACTGATCTCTAATGATCTCCATTGATTGGGCTACAGGGCGTCATGGTGGAAATGAAACAGCAGAGTGGATGGGGAGTAGACAACCTCCGTGTGGATCTTGTCCTCTCTTCCTGTTTTCTTCTCGTTAGTTGAGGTGAGAGGCTGGAGGAGGAGCCTGAAGATAGAAACCTCTGAGAATGGACTCTGTCTGGCAAGAATGCGAAATACAAAACCCCAATGTGACATTGGCCCTGGAAAGTGGCTGC
>NW_005873167.1:20477-31780 GCF_000147115.1 Myotis lucifugus
TGTGTGCTGTGTGCGTTCTGCGTGTGAGTGTGAGCGTGGGAACGTGTGTCCAGACTTCACTGCATGTGAGTGTGAGCGTGGGAACGTGTGTCCAGACTTCACTGCGTGTGAGTGTGAGCGTGGGAACGTGTGTGCTGTGTGCGTTCTGCGTGTGAGTGTGAGCGTGGGAACGTGTGTGCTGTGTGCGTTCTGCGTGTGAGTGTGAGCGTGGGAACGTGTGTGCTGTGTGCGTTCTGCGTGTGAGTGTGAGCGTGGGAACGTGTGTGCTGTGTGCGTTCTGCGTGTGAGTGTGAGCGCGGGAACGTGTGTCCAGACTTCACTGCATGGTAGGGGAGGGGCGATGGGGTGCACGGAGTAAGGACCCGTCACAGTGGGGGTCGCAAAGGTCATCGTAAGAGTTGACTTTGTCGGATTAATTCACTCGCCGTGTTTAGGTAGCTAATGGCATTTTTAAGGGAGTTTTTTAAGTTGAAAATATTCATATTTCACAGGCCACACCTTTGGAACTGGTACCTGATTTCCTATTTAAAGCAGCTTCTCTCTATCCCTCCCCTAAAAAGTGCCACAGACGGATCATTACTTGCTCAAAACCTTGTTCCCGAGTGACAGTTCATTCCTTAGATTATCAAACCAAAGGCAGTGAAGTCTCCTCCCTTTTCCCTCTGAGGCTCTGTCGGCGATTCCATGTGTGAATCCTGACGGTTCATGTGCTTAGTCACTTAGTCAATACCCAGTGGGAGCCGACAGGGCGACAAACATGAGCACGAATGAACGTGGGGGAGTGAACACCCTCAGGGATGAGGCGGCTTCGGCTGGTGCTGGATGAACGAGGGCCTGAGTGTACGTAGGTACAAAACCAGATATTCTTCTGGGATTTTAATGCAAAATAGTCCCCCCGTCTCACCCACCGGGACACCGCTCTAACTCCTTCCAGCTGTTCTTCTGGCACCAGCCTCCAGAGTTGGACATGCTGTGCTGCTGTTGATCAGCTGGTGAATTTCAGACGTTTCTGTGAACATCCTACAACAGTGATGGCGAACCTATGATATGCGAACTCATTTTTTTGGTTGATTTTTCTTTGTTAAATGGCATTTAAATATATAAAATAAATATCAAAAATAGAAGTCTTTGTTTTACTATGGTTACAAATATCAAAAAATTTCTATATGTGACACGGCACCAGAGTTAAGTTAGGGTTTTTCAAAATGCTGACACGCCGAGCTCAAAAGGTTCGCCATCACTGTCCTACAATGACCTCCTCTCACCCCAAACACACACGTCTACTCTCTGTTAGTATGATGCCGTGTGAATTTGGTAGGTTACTCTTCAGTCTGTACGTTCTGTTACACAAGCATCATTCACGGTTCAGCCGTGTAGACACCTGGCTGCCTGGGGAGGAGGCGGGACCTCCTGCAAAGACTTTCCTGAGTGTCCTGTTTCCACCCCCAATGCCCTCGTCCAAGGTGCCCCGCCCACCCGCGCCTCCTGGCGACTCCACTCACCCGAGGGTTCCCGCGAAGGCTGGCCTGCGGCCAAGTCAGTTAACAGACCAGCCCGTCATCTCCAGGGACTCGGTCCCCTCTCTCTCCCGGCTCTGTGTCCTTTGTGGGCTCAAGAAGTTCTTACTTATTTACTGAAACTTTAATGTGTTTCTGGAGTAAAGTATTTAAGCTTAAACCTGCTATATTTACCCCAAGTTGCAAATGATCTTCTAAAGTTTAGTTAATAGCGCTACCTGGCATTATCACCTCATTTTATGGGTGAATTAATCCGGGTGGGAGGAGTCGGATAACTGCCCATGGCTGTACAGGTAGCAGGTGTAATTCCATTTGCTCACTGTGTTTTTGGAAGACAGGGGTGCTGAGTTCTGGGGTTCGCAGTTTTGTGGAGAGAGAAGGTAAATTCTCAGACATCAGAATGTAACACCTTGAAGGTCCAGACAAGACTGTCCGTGCACACCGGGATCCGAGGGGAGAAGTGTTCCCCTCATTTCCCGGTGACGCGTTCGGTACCATCGGAGCATTTCTTCCTACGGAAATCTTACTCCAATGGACTGGGCTTCTGTCTGCCAGCCGCTTGGGTCCATGAAATAAATCTTTGGAGCGACGTGGACAGTTAATTCGCGTTGTCTCATAACCACCTTTCAAGTGATCCTTTGGGAAAACCAAGGTGGGTTTTACAGACATGGGTAACTGTACTTGACAGTGAGGGTCTGAGACCCCTGCCCAGGTTTATTCTTGCCAGTCGAGACAGGCAACCCTTATCTCGTTAAATCTAAAGGACATGCTTGCCTGTGGGCGTCCCCAACTATCAAACACGGCTTGTAAGTGCATCCACGCCTGCCCCGACCGGAAGTGGTTTTTTTGCCGTTAGAACTGTCGTCACTCATGGCCCTGGACCCTGGACCCTGGACCCGAAGTGCCATCCGTGCAGCGCCGGGGGCAGGACCGCTGTGGCTGGCACCGTCGCCGAGCCGTTGCTGTGCTGCTCCCAGGCTCTGCCCCTCGCGTGGGTGACCTGGGGACATTGCAGTGGCCGCCTCTGCACCTCAGCTTTCCCACCTGTGAAATGGGTGATTGCAGACTCCAGCTCTCCGGCTGCTGGGCTTGTGTGCGTTCATGATGCGATGGAGGAAGGTCTGTGCCCAGAGCCGGCTGCTCAGCAGCTCAGGAGATCCGAGGCCTCGAGCCCCGGACCAGGCAGCCCCAGGCGGTTCTGTGTGATACCGAGGACACGTCTTCAATCGCACGCTCGTGTTTTTCCTCTGCAGCCACTGACCGAGCGCCTACTGTGTGCGAACACGGTCGGTGCTCAGGATATAACGGGGCCACAATCAGACTGCCCGCCTTCAGGGGACCCGCAGCAAACGGGGGACAGTCTCCAGTCAGCGAAGTATAGGGACGTGTAAGGATGCAGCCGTGGGGAGCACCGGGCCGACCGGCTTCGGGCTCTTGATGGGTTTGAATACACAGAGTTTCGCGCCTGAGATGCCCCTGGAGGGAGGGCCGCTCTTGCAGAAACAGAACATCTGAGGACTCACTCCAACCTTCCGCTGCGCCCACACCCGGGGACAGACGCTTCCTCGCTTCCTCTCGCCTTCCCTGCCAGGCCTGCCAGGAGGGACGGGAGGATGGGCGGGCTCTGCCCCAGCCGAGGGAGAGGAAGCGCATTCCGTTCCGGGAGGTGAGGGCAGCTGCGGGCCTCCACCCGGGCAACGGCCGCGCAGGAAAGAGGGGAAACGTGTGCTAACTAGCGGCTTCCCTGTCTGCAGGTTGGATAAGAGGGAGCACGTTTCATGGCTGAGTTTGTGGCAGGACATTCGCGCCCCCACAGCCCCTGTGCGGGGCTCTCGGACCACCGAGGGCGTGTGTGTAGACAGGCAGCAGACCTGGTTTCCGAGGCGTTTGCCAAGAAATCCAAGGCCTGAGGCCTTGAGTGTGACGCTTGCTCACCCCATGCAGCATCCGGGATCCCTCGGACCCCTCGACTGCGGCCAGAGAGGGAGTGACCCCACTGACCGCTCAGAGCCCTCAGCCCCAGAAACACGCTCCCCTTCAATGTCATTCGGCCGCAGGGAGGAAGCGAAGCAAACACAACATCACATACCAATGGCTTAGAAGCAGAATTTAAATAATTTGCCCTATGTATTTGTGTGTATGTGTGTATATAGGTATGCATGCATACATGTATGTGTGCGCGCACACGTACATGTGTATGTATGTAAGGATTGGGTGCATGTGCACACATACATGTATATGCATATACTAGTAAGGATGTTGGTGCAGTGGTCACATGCATGGGATGTATGCATATTGTGGATATATGTATGTTTGCATGTATATGTTGTGTGCATATACGTGTATATGGTGTATGAGTGGCTGTGTCTGCATGTGTGTGTATGGCTGTGTGTATGTATACACATGTGCCACGTATGCATGCGTGTGCATGCATGTGTGTGTGTATGCATTATCTAACTGCATCTCATTCACCTTCTCTCCTTTAAGCTTCCACAGTTCATGTGCTTGGTTGATGGTTCTGCATTCAGCATGTAAAACAATTAAGTGATTATTTTCTGAGCAACTACACAGGATGTCCTTGAGCTCATGGAGATTCTGGTCTAGAAGGAGAGACAGATATGAAGCCCGGATCCCGCGTGCGAGGTCTCTGGGGCTCTCTGAGGCCTGCCTGAGGGTGTGTGCCACCGCCTGACGGCTGAGGGACGCGGCTGCTGAGTGTTCGGTGGAGGGTCGTGGATGGAGTGCCGGTGATGGAGTGCCGGCTAGAATGTTCTAGCTGAGCCTTACCTTAGGAAGATGGGTGCCTGGGGCAGTCGGGGAATGTGGGTCCCCTGAAACTAGTCACCCTGATGGTTGGCGCTCCTCTTCTGTGGACAATGCATTCGGTCTGATTGACCTGTTTATGTTAGGAAGTCCCAGCCACGCCCAGAAGATGGAGATGAGCCAAAGATGTTCCTTCTGAAACTTACTTTATCCTTCCGTCCATCCGTGCATCCACTCGTGCGTTCGCTCGTCCATTACGGTGGGTGACGGCCGCTCTGTGGCGGTGGGCGGGCGGTTTCTCTGAGGCTGCGGTGGGAACTGGGTCACGTACACGGAACATCGTCTGGGAATCAGATCTGGGTGTTCGGGGGGTGGGATTCCAAGTAGTCTGGTCCTCCCTGCAATGGAGGAGCGCAGTGGCCTTTCTCCTACTTCCTCCTCAACTTTCTCCAGGGAGCGTCGCGGTTCAGACGCCCAGCTCTCCTGGCTTCTGTTTGACCCTCTGCCAAGCTGCCGCTCGGGACCCTGCCTGGATCCACTGTGTCTCGGTGGGCGTTGACCTCTGATGACCTTCACACCCCCGGGCAGCGACTCCCTCCCTCAGCCGGTAACTCTGTTCGCTCTTCATACTCAGCTCACGGCTGTGTGGCGGCGGCTCCTCCGGCCCCTGGAGCCTGGTCGGTGTGTGGCGGGCGGCGGCTCCTCCGGCCCCTGGAGCCTGGTCGGTGTGTGGTGGGCGGCGGCTCCTCCGGCCCCTGGAGCCTGGTCGGTGTGTGGTGGGCGGCGGCTCCTCCGGCCCCTGGAGCCTGGTCGGTGTGTGGTGGGCGGCGGCTCCTCCGGCCCCTGGAGCCTGGTCGGTGTGTGGTGGGCGGGCGGCCCCCTGCTGAGCGCCAGTGACTCAGTTCCCGCGGGGACTGCTTTGTGGCCGTGAGCACGTCGGACTCCACGACCTCCCCGTCTCCATTCGCCAGGTAGGATAATAATACTCACCTCCCACACACCTGGGTGTTGTGAGAATTACAGAGATAATGTTTGCCAAGAGCTTCGTAAACACGGAGCCTTTCATCTGAGGGAGGGAGGCGCTCGGAGGGTTAATTTGCGTGTTGTTGCTGGTGTTTGTGCTCCCACACGGCTTTATTTGTGGGTTTTCTTAGCGGCAGGGACGGGAGGTGGTGCGATGCTGCCGGTCACCGGGTCGGGCGTGCGGTGGGCCGGTCGCTGCCTTGTGCCTTGTGTTTGCGTGTTCAAGGCGACAGCGCCAGGCATTGTGGGGTCCACTTCTCCCCGCGGGCAGGACAGCTCCTCCAGACAGTGCCGGCGGCAGCTCTCGTCTAGGCGTTTTCTCGACGGCCCAGGTGGCACAGCTCTGTCTGCCAGGAGGGCAGGCTTGTCCACGATGAGGGTCACAGGGACTTTCAAGGCCCGCCACTGCGTTCCTGGGGAAGCGGAGCCACAGCCGTTCACTCCCCCTCCTGATGACGTCTCTGCCATGTTCATTCCAGACGTTCAGCTTAGGGATTTCCTGGCCGTTGGTTGGTCCGTGGGGCCGGCCAGGTCTTCTTCAGAGAGATCTCCTTCCAAACACAGTTCAGCTGCTGGAGTTCACCCCAGAAGACGGATTTAAAAGAACGTGCCAGCCTCAGCCTCGTGAGCGGCACGGATTTTGCTTTTGACAAGTCAATAGTCACTAAACATAGTCTACACGCCCTAGTGCATAAATACTTATTAAATGAATAAACGCATCGTTCCTGCTGTCCTATAGCTCATTCACTGTTACTTAAGTTACTGGGATAATCACAGTACTTTTGTTTTTTTAAATTTATAGGTATATTCATATGTTATAAATACTATATTATATGTTTATATCCTATATATGAAGTTACCCCCAAAATGTCTACACACACTTTGAGTACTTCCAAAGGCAGTGCTCATGAAAATACATTTCATTATCACAGTGGAGCTCTTTGATCAGCTGTTAAAGGGTGTGGTCATTTTGGGGGACACCCTGCGTGTACGTAGAGTCATGGGTGCACTGTTTGGAAGCATCACTGCTTACGCTGTAACTGCAGCTGGTACCTGACAAAGGACCGTCGAGACTGACCGTATAGACGTCCGAGAACCGTGGAGCGTTTGGGAGCTGAGGGCCCATGTTCAGCCAAGCAAACCCATTCTCTTCGTGTGGCGCCTACAGTCCGGCAGCCGCTGAGGACCGGTCTGAAGAGACCAGGACCCCCGTCCCCGTCCGTGGGCTTCCGGCCTCGTGCTGTGGAGGCTGAGGAGGAAGGGTCACCCATAGCCCACACCGTTCCTTCCTTTTCTTCTTCACACGGTGGTTTAGTTAATCACCCTCCGTTAAACTGACACCGGTGGAAGGACACGTGTGTTGTGTGGGCCCATGAGCGCTGTTCTGAAGGCAGTCGGGGCGTCCAATCAGAATCCGTGTCACAGGCTTCATTCAGTGGAAAGATTGCGTTTGTCGTCCGCCTCTGGATCCCAAACCCAAGGATCTGAGCAGTAATTGGGCTTCTTGAATAAAAAAAAAAATAGAAGGATATGCCTTTGAAGAGGGAACTCCGTTCTAATCTCGAGGATTCAGAAACCGAAAGTCAGCCCGGCCGGCGTGGCTCCGTGGCTGAGCGCTGACCTATGAACCAGGAGGTCAGGGTTCAATTCCCGGTCAGGGCACCTGCCTGGGCTGTGGGCTCGATCCCCAGTGGGGAGCGTGCAGAAGGCAGCCGATCCATGATCCTCTCTCATCATTGATCTTTCTCCCTTTCCCTTCTTCTCTGAAATCAATAAAAACAAAACAAAAAAACCCTAATATCATTACTTTTGTAAAAATCTATAACAATAGTGAGGTTCTCTCTTGTGAGCTCCATGAGAAAGTAAGAAATGTCACTTTATTCAGACCTGCTCAGGCCGTTGTGTGTTGAGTGGATTGGAGGGTGTGTGCGAGGGAAGCACCGTAGGTGGCCTGCGTCCAGGCGGTGGGTGACATCATCTGACATCATCGCCCACCTCCTGGCGGCTGGGCCCTTTGATCACAGCAGGAGCCTCTGGAGCAGGAGGGGAGGGAGAGGAGCCGCAATCCCGGATCCTAGTTCCTTTGATGTGTGGGTGGTTCACATGCCTGAGATTCTTAACTGGGGACCAGCGGTGCCCGCCCAGCCCCGCCCGCCGCCCGGGGCCCAGGCCTGGGAGCGGCAGCAGAACCACTCCTGGGCCCCGTGCGGCACGAACAGGCAGACCTAAATCTACTCACCATCCTGTCCTTCACCTTTTCTGGTTTTAAAAAACCATTACACCAACCAGTTTAGGAGCTGAACTTGTGAGTGTCTGGCCTGGGCCGGTCAAACAGAACCATGTCAGGGGAGGGCTGAGCCCCGTGCCTGCTGGGATTGTTTCAGGGACGTGTGAGCAGTGACGCCGGTGAGAGTGCGAGGCCCCTGACGCTCTCCTGTGGGAGGAAAGGGTCCTGAGTGCCCCGCCCTGTCCCACTGGTGCTGATGGAGGGTGCAGTTCTGTGCACACCCACCTGCCTGATGCAGCTCACGGACCTTTATTTCCACGGGAGGCTCCTGGGAGGTCACGCCAGGGTCACTAAGGAACAGACGGACCTGGAGTGGAAAGTGGGTGGTTTTGTGGCCGTGAGCTTTGGAGGAAGGGGGATCACTGCCTCCGGACACATCTCAGCAGCTTGGGGTGGGGAGCAGCTCGGGGTGGGGAGCAGCTCGGGGTGGGGAGCAGCTCGGGATGGGGAGCAGCTCGGGGTGGGGAGCAGCTCGGGGTGGGGAGCAGCTCGAGTCCCTGCCCTGCCTGCAGCTGCCTCCCCAGTTCTCGGCCCCCAAGTGGAGCAATGGGTCCCCAAGTGGAGCAGTGGCGGTGGTGGGTAGGGCAGGGCGGGGCCAACTGGGGGGGGGGTGGTGGAGATGCAGGAACTGTGGGAAATGCAGGGGGAAGGATGTCCACCGCTGGGAAATGACAAAAGGGTCGGAGGGTGACCTCCCGAGGAAAATGCCGCTATCACACGGGTTGTGCCTCTCGTGTAGGTGGAATTGGCTCAGGTTCAGGCTCAGGCTCAGGCCCATATTCTAGTTACTAGAATCGAGTAGATCGAGAGCTGTGCCGCCCGGGAAGTGAGATGGAACTTCACCGACGAGAGGATTGGGGGAAGCAGGTCCCGGCTGAGTGTGTGTGCGTCAGGGGAGCCTTGAACTCCTCGCTGTCTCGTCCCCAGGTGTTGGTGGGCCTCCCGGACGGCACGTCTCACTTCCTCTCACTCAGCGAGAGGGTGTCCGGCCGACCGGCGAGGTGATGACCGCCCTCTCAGGAGACCGGCCCGCCCAGGCCCCCTGGGAGGAAACGGGCCAGCGGCCTATTGTGCCTTAAACCCAGGCAGGGCCGCAGAGGTGACCCTCCAGAGCGTTAGGGTTGAGAGCAATTACCGGAGTGTGGCCGCCCGCCCTTCCTTCAATCAGCAGCTCTTCCCCTGCAGAAAATTACATAAACACGGAGGGTTTCCTCCGTCCCGGGATTCTGCGTGTCTGCCAGGACCACGGCCACCGGGGCTGGAGGTGGGCGGTGGCCCCCTGTGAAGGCGCGGTGGCTGCTGCATTGCCCGCCCGCCCGCAGCTTCCCGGTCCCGGGGCCTCTTGGGTCGGACGGTGCTGAGAGCTGTCGGCAGTGGGGGGAGGCCGCCCCATCTTTTCATCGAAATGCAGGGCTTTCTCAGAGCCGGCCCTGCAGCCTCCGTATTTTACAAAGCTCCTCAGGCGATTCCAACCAAAGTTGAGACCCACTAATGGGGCGATTTCTGGATGGAAAATACTCAGCAAAGAAGCAGATACGAGTCTGCTCACCTGTGAAGTAGCCGTCTTTCCTTTGGGGCGGGGTCGGGGGTAAGGCTATAGGCCAAGTGCCCACTGTGACCCACACGGGCTCGTGAGTCTGAGCCCGACTGGGCTCGGTCCTGGCGTGTGGCACTGACTCCATGGACACAGCCGGACCCTCTACGGCAGCGGTTCTCAACCTGTGGGTCGCGACCCCTTTGGTGGTCGAACGACCCTTTCACAGGGGTCGCCTAAGACCATCGGAAAACACATATATAATTACATCTTGTTTTTGTGATGAATCACTATGCTTTAATGATGTTCAATTTGTAACAGTGAAATTGGGGGTCACCACAACATGAGGAACTGTATGAAAGGGTCGCGGCCTTAGGAAGGTTGAGAACCACTGCTCAACGGCAAGCGTGTCAATCAAAGGCTACGACGGGCGGATAAACAAGGTGTAAGTTCATATGGCGCAAAAAAACAAAAGCTTCCATTTTCCTAGAAACGTAGGTTTATTGCGATGGAGACATGCTGAATACAAAGGGCTGAAATAAGAGTCATCGTTAACACAGAATAATAGGACATTTTAATAAAAATTAATATTTTTCTTGACCATTAACTTACCAGACACTGAATAACTGCACAAATGAATAAGCATAATGCAAATAAACCCATTTTTCTTGTTCTCCGAAAGCGAGATATTTCCTGTTTTGCACACCAAGCAAGTCAGTCCAGGACTAATGCTGTGGCCATCGGCTGCTGGAACATTCGCTGCTGGTGTTAGTGGAGGGAAATGGTGCGCCTGCGCGTAAGGCACGTGAGGGAAACGAATGCAACACGATGATAGTCATCAGTCATTAGCGAACGTTGTAGTTCATTGTTAATAATTATGTGTAACAGGATATTGTAAAGATTAAGTTATGGAATTTTATTAAAACGTTTCTACGTCCCGTCATATTTGGCTGGGCGTGTGCGGCCGCGAGGTTGACGTGCTCGCTGTCGGGGCTGAGTGGACCCCCAAGCTGTTGGCTGGTGGAACAAGGGCGACCCCTTCAGGGGGCCCAGGGCACCTGCCCCGAAAGCACAGGAACACGGCCCGGTTCTGTGGGCCCTGGGGCTGGGTCAGACGGGGGAAGCCCTCTGTTCTCAGGAGAACGAGCGTGCGTTTTGGGTCCAGAGGGGAGAGCGAGGCCAGTGCGGAGAAGGTGCCCAGAGGCCAGTGGGCGGGGCCAAGGTTCTGAAACAAATCAAGAGTCCAAGTCAGCAGAATACAGGACTGTGTGGGCGTGGGGTCACGTGAGGTCACGTGGGGGAAGCCAGCGGCCGGGAGGCTGGCCAGGAGCCAGCTGGGCGCCCAGAGCTCGCTGTATTGGCCACAGAGGAGCTGGCCAGGGGCGCGGGGTTTGCGTGAAGACGGCAGCTGCTGCGGCCGAGGGGCTCCGACCTGCTCAGGCGGGGTCTCCGCCTTTGGTGCTGGGGGGTCTGCTCCGTGTGGGAAGGTTCCTGAGTTTGACATGCTTGGTGTATGTGAGTGAGTGTGTATGGGTGAGTGTGTGTGTGTGTGTGTGTGTGAGTGAATGTGTGTGTGTGAGTGTGTGTGTGAGTGTGTGTGTGTATGTGTGTGAGAGTGTGAGTGAATATGTGTGTGAGTGAGTGTGTGAGTGTGTGAATGTGTGTATGAGTGTGTGTATGTGAGTGTGTGTGTGTGAATGTGTGTATGTGTGTATGTGTGAGTGTGAGTGAATGTGTGTGTGTGAGTGTGTGTGTGTGTGAGTGTGAGTGTGTGTATGAGTGTGAATGTGTGTATGTGTGTGAGTGTGAGTGAATATGTGTGTGAGTGTGTGAGTGTGTGAATGTGTGTATGAGTGTGATGAGTGTGTGTATGTGAGTGTGTGTGTGAATGTGTGTATGTGTGTATGTGTGTGAGAGTGTGAGTGAGTGTGTGTGTATGTGAGTGTGTGTGAGTGTGAATGTGTGTGTGTGAGTGTGTGTGTGTGAGTGTGAGTGTGTGTGTGTGAGTGTGTGTGTGAGTGTGTGTGTGTGTATGTGTGTGAGAGTGTGAGTGAATATGTGTGTGAGTGTGTGAGTGTGTGAATGTGTGTATGAGTCTGTGTATGTGAGCGTGTGTGTGAACGTGTGTATGTGTGTATGTGCGCACAGCGTGTGTGAATGTATGTGAGTACATGTATGT
>NW_005873168.1:0-28665 GCF_000147115.1 Myotis lucifugus
AAAAGGAAAACCACCTTTCCCAAATATCATATAACATAGGCCAGTGGTGTTCAGATTGGTGGAAAATAGGACCTTAGCCAATCATCCAAGCATAACATGAGAACCAGGAACTCCCTTGAGAAGAGATACCACTCTGTTCCGGAGGATGGGGTGTTCTGGACAATCTGGATCCAGCCCCATTCCTTAGGCAGAGAGAAAGGAAATGAAGACCCTCCCAAGTGTTCAGAGTATTAAGAATTTATTCAAGCACAAGAGAGCACACAGGGATTTGTGACTGATGCACACTGTTCAGGTGAGCCAGGTGTTTAAGATGAAATCACCTTCAGCCCCAATCACTCATAGTGACATCAATTGGATAGGAGGCCTGAGCAGAATGGCAAGTTCAAGTAGCTCCTTGAAGCCTCACTTGTATGTGAAAATTATGAGGAATCTAGCAGAGTGTATGTCCTGATCAAAAGGGATCATATTAAGGCAACTGTGTATCATAAAGTCTCCTTTAGTGTTGTTATTCTGAGTAAAAAAAATGAAACATTCCCTTCACATTTATGGCTTTTTTCCAGTGTGATGTCTCAGGTGTCTCATAAGGCTATATTTTTGGCTAAAATATTTCCCGCAATCTGTACACTCATAAGGTTTTTCCCCAGAGTGAACTGGCTTGTGGATAAGGAGCTGACTATTTTGCCTAAAAAACTTCCCACATTCACTGCACACATAAGGTTTTTCTCCACTGTGAACTCTATTGTGGATAAGGAGATGAGTATTTTGCCTAAAAGACTTTCCATATTCACTACACACATAAGGCTTTTCTCCACTGTGAATTCTCTTGTGGATAAGGAGCTGACTAATATCCCTAAAGGACTTGCCACATTCACTACACCCATAACGTTTTTCTTCAGTGTGAGCTCTCTTGTGTATAAGGAGCTATTTTGACTAAAGAATTGCCCACATTCACAGCATTAATAAAGTTTTTCTCCAGTGTGAATTCTCTTATGGGTATGGAGCTGTTATCCCTAAAAGACTTCCCACATTCACTACACCCATACGGTTTTTCTTCAGTGTGAACTCTCTTCTGGATAACGAGCTGACTATTGCGGGTAAAAGATTTCCTACATTCACTACACTCATAAGGCTTTTCTCCAGTGTGAACTGTGTGGTGTTGAATGAGGGTGGAACTCTGACTGAAGTACTTCCCACAATCTGTACATTCATATGACTTTTCTCCAGTGTGAATTCTCTAATGTCAAAAGAGGGTGGAACTCTGATTGAAGAATTTCCCACAATCAATACATTCAAATGGCTTTTCTCCAGTATCAACTCTTTTATGTCGAATGAGGATAAAGATTCATCTATAATTTTTCCTACATTTGACACACTCTCCAGAACACACATCCTGACATTCAAGAACTTTGAGGATAGCTGGCCCCGTTTTCACAATCACCCCACTGGTGATTACTTTTTCCACTGAGAAATTCCTGTGAAATCTCACTGCCACAGTTTGGCTCCTCAGTGTTATGAGTTGCCTGGTGTGGGAAAAGCTCTGAGGGAGTTTGGGAGTCTTCCCCAACCACCCTGCTGTTTGAAGGCACCTCTGATAAGTAGAAGCTGCACCTGGTCACAAATGAGGCCTTGTCCATACCTTCTTTCCAGGACGTCTCTCCCCTGGCATTCCTCCGTTGCTGGTGAGGGTTTGCACTGAAACAGAAGTCTCTCACACATGCCTCACTGCAGAAGTCTTTATGCTCCAAATGTGCCACATGTAACTCATTCAGATGCAAAATATCTTTTAACACCGAGAAACACTGCTTAAATGGATGGTTCTTCTGGGTTGCTGGAGCTGTCTTAGAAGCCCTGACCTGTGACTCTCCTTCTATAGCTTCGCTCTGATTATAACAGACCACCTCATCATCCTATTCATGCCAACAACCTGAAAACAGAAAAAAGGTGAGGGAATGAATGTTGATTGTGGTGACAGAGGGAAGTAACATTACAAAAGTGTGTGGCTCATGACACCATGGCTCTATGAAGTTTTTTGAAAAGAAGAGATATGCAGGAATGATTAATAAGAGGCTTTTGTGAATTTCTGGGCCTCTGAATATCGTAAAGGAAGGGAGACAACACCAGGAATATGAAACAAAGATGGCAAGCACCACATGGAAGAGAGGTAAGACTTCCAGCCCTTCCTTAGGCTAACAATGTTCAGTAAGGCTTGTCTGCAGGTGACAGAGGAAAGCTCTGAAGAATTTTGTCTATATATAATCTCAGGAAAAATTCAATAAAAGAGTAGCTTTTTTTCTAGGACTACTTAAATATGTTTGTGCACCTCATAACACATGTGCAGGTCAATCTTGAAGAATACTGTGGAGGCAGCAGTGCAGAGGAGCAGGTAATGTAAAAATGCCACGAAGGTGAACATGGTGGAATGCTAGGAAATCACAGGTGAAATGACATATCAGAAAGTGTAAAGTAGTTCAAAGGAAAGGTAAAATGAGGTGTGGGCATTGCACCTGCGTCCAAACAGTGATGGAATCGATCTGGTTCCCGAAATAATTTGAAAACAGCCTTTGTGTCATACATTCTGCTAGTTTCCACTCAGCTGGGCCAGGCCTCTTATTAGACCATCCTGCATGTTCACCCTGTGAAAAAAACTAGGGTTCTCCCTGTACCAACTTCTCTACCAATACATAAAGCCGAAATATTCCAAGTATTAATAAAAGATGACAGAGGTGACCATCCAGCCTTGGTCCAGAGAAAATCCACTTGGAATAGTATACAGGGAAGGTAATATTTCAAACACCAATTGAAGGAGGGTCTTACAAGAACAGCCCATGGTTCATGTAAGTACAGAACATAACCTGGCACAGGCAGTCACCCAGAACCTTTATCTAGAGGAAAGGTGCAGAAGTGGAAACCATGGATCTAGACATAGTCACTCTCCCAGGGATAGAAACAGCAAGTGGGGCCCATTAAGCTATCTGTAAGATGCCTGGCTCCCAGACACATCCTGCACTTTCTGAGGAAAATAGTGTTAAAGAAGTTTGTGGAGTTTATTTCTCAGGGCTCAGCACTGGCATCCATAGCACATTGCACATGAGAGTGAGGATAATTTGCAGAGCCCATGGTCTGGCTGTAGGAGAGAGAAAGCTACAGGTGGAATATCAAGGAAGAGATGCCATCACCTCAGTCCATTAGGATATATGTGAGGGTCTTACTTACAGCTGATCCAAGTGCAAATACTTCCAGCATCACTTTGCAGTACAGAAGTCTCTGAGCCTCATCAAGAATTCCCCATTCCCCTGGAGAGAAGGCAATGGCCACATCCTCAAAGTTCATATCCTGTTATAATGGGGACAGTTCAGTCCATTATCAGCTTCTCTCCTAGGATTTTACATTTATCATACACCCCAACTTCCATATCCATCTGCTCCCTAGACTTCTGACTACAGAGAAGATATCTGGCCTTTGTTTCATCAAAGACACTCACTCCTTATATTCCTACTGATGCAGTGTCTTCCCATGACAATAAGGACAAAGAGCATATAGATCCTACCTGCTCTCTAGTACAAAAATGTTGTACACACTACGCCTTTCAATACAGTGGGTGTCATGAACATAGGATATAGATTGATGTTGTCCATAATGAGAGTGTGAGTGATTTGACACTGTTCTCTCAGGCAATAACCCTGTTGTTCCCTAGAATCTCATCCCAATTCCCTGTAAATTTTGGCATCAGACTTTACCCTTTTGAAACCAAGCTTAGGTTGCTGAGGCCATCAATTTGCACTTCCTGCCACACATAACTCTTTGAACAACACTTCTCTCACATAGCTTCATTCCCAGAGGCATAATGCCAAAGGTAACACAAATATGTCATGACTTGGACCATTTTTCTTAATCATCTTCTTTTCCAATACTCCAATTCACCCCTTCAGTAATGTATTTCTCTCTTACCCTTCAACCTTCCCAACACTAGCCAATATGCCACTGGTATATGCTCTCTCATTCCTATTGATCACTGTAAATGCACTCCAAAAAAAAAAGCCACAACCTCTCCTATTGAGATCCACATCAAATCTCAGATATCCAGAGCCTACCTCTTCTGGTGCTGCACTTGATGTCCCTTCACCAGTCACAGCCTTCAGCACTCAAGTCCCATCACCTATGGCCCTCTCGCCCAGGTCCAGTGTATCTCACATATGACCACTCATTCCCCTATGTAAATCAGTCAGACTACTGACCACAAAAAGGCTCTCAACACAATCCTGGTGTGTGATTCACAAGCAAAGATGCAACAGCTGCCGTCTCATCTTGTTTTAATTTCTCTTTGCTCTCCAATTAAACAGAAAAAAAGTTTTTAAAAAGATGATCTACAACTCTACCCTGGTCACTGAACTCTCAACTTTAAAGACATTTTCAACCTGAACTTCTCCTCAGAGTTCCAGATGCTTATGAAGTGCTCTCTGAAATATTGCACACCAAAACAGATAAAAAATAACAATTTTGTATTTCCAATGAACATTACACTTCTACTCTGAATATCTGCATCTCAGCTGATAGTGCTTCCATACATGCAGCTGCCAAATTCAAACTTTCAAGTCATTCCTGTCTCTTACCTCTCTCTCAGACTCAAAATTAGAAAATCCAGTTGGCCGCACATAAAACACCAATCCAGAAAACAAAAGCTTATTTCACCCACACAGTCACCATCATGGGCCACTTACCATCATGCCCACCACAGCAACCTCCAGACTAGACTTTCTACCACCTCCCTCACAGCAATATGGTTTGTTATGCTTCAGCCACAGGAAGTCTAATTAGACCTGGGTCAGATCACCTGCCTCTGCTGCTCCAAATCTTCCATTACTCCCATCACCTGCAGACCAGACTCCGAAGGTTTCACAAGCTCCTCTAGACCTCATTCCTGTTCAATTGTCACCAGTTCCTATTTTAAAAAATGGACACAAGCTCCAGCTGGTTTGGCTCAGTGGATAGAGCACCAGCCTGTGGATGCCAGTTGGTTCCTGAATGAGCTCAGTCTTCACTCTAAGCCTTTGCACATAAAGGAACCTATGACTGGAAGGTCTACTCACATCTTAATCCATTGTTTGCCAAAAACAGGTGTCATTTCAGACAACCTTAGACATGTACTTAGAATTCTGGGCTTGGTGTCTCATCAAGGTCCCCACTATAAGGGCTAGAACAGAGGCAAGACAATCCTAGGATACCACTATCACAGAAGTTGTAAGAGTGTGAGGCCCTGATATGAGTTCCACAAAACAGAACCCTTAAAGCACTCTGCATTTGCAGGAATCTGTGTTCAGAGAAAGATCTGTTGAGACTCTGGCCACCAACCCCAGGATCCATGGGCTCAGACTGCTCAGTACCGTTTCCCAGTCATTATGCCAATGTGTCTTGGAGATGACCACATTCCTTCAAGACTCAGTCCTCAGTGCACAATCTTTCCAGTTACCTTATCTTTTATAGGACTTTTGCCACCTGTCCCCAGCTGCTATCATCTCTCTTCTAGTCTGTTCCTCTTCTGAGCTGCTTTGGGAAAAGTTTACAGAACTACCTCACACAATGTCCCTCTTTTTGTCAGGACCTTTCATGTCCACAGATTCCTGAGAATGAAAGTAAAACTCCTTGTGCAAAACTCTGCCTCATCTTCTTTGTTGCTTATATACACAAAACAAGTCCTACGTTTCCCAAATCCTCCTAGTTCAGTCACACAATCATGTCCTCACATGGAGGTATTGTAACCTGTTAACCTCTTTCCCCATCACACCTTTTGCTACACATGAACTCACTGTTCCTGGCAGTGGGACTGGGACTGCAGGACCCCAGAGGTGCCCACACACCAGGCTGGAGGGTTAACTCAACGAGGCATCGTCGAACTCTGTAAGCAGAGAGGTGTCCAGGAGTCACAAAAGCCCAAATTCTGGCGTGTTGGGGCTCAGCAAACCTCAGACACACCCCTTCATAGGGGGATACTGCCTCTGATGCCTTGTCCTTCTGGAGATCTAGCGCTGGGAAGCCTCACTCTCTGTGAACAGACCAAGAGGTTAATATGACCACCAGGTAGATGCAGGAACTCCCACCCTCAACCATGTACACCTGGATAATATGCCTCTCCTGGGTTTTCATTGGTTAAACCCAGCCATCATTAGGGGCATAGCCCTTTGGGTAATATACCTTTCCAGGCCTCCCAGGTGTAAATAGGATCCCAGTCACTCACTGACCATTGAGGATATAGGTGTTTGGAAGCCAGAATGTTGCTGGGAAATGACAACATTAGGTTCGGGTGGCCAGTGGTAGTTTCTGGGGTTTGTTGTCTCCAACTTATTTTTTTGTTAATTTGTTTTTTAAGAGATAGGATGGGACAGGGAAAATAGAAACATGGATCAGCTGCCTCCTGTCAACCCCTCACCCTCCCATTGGGAATCCAGCCAGATTCCTGAGAACAGTGCCTATTTCAGAGGCACTAGGCTGTGCCTCATGAATAATTTCACCAGAAACCTTTCTGTGCATGGGAAGATTCTAAATCCTCTGGGCTATTCCAGCTCTCAGATTTTTTATTTTTAATAAAAAATATGACATTTTTAAGAGACAAATCAGGCTATGAGAGAATATATACAGTACAATTTTATTTGTTTAAAAACAACATTTGAAATGCTACAAAGAACAAAAGGTTAACCCTTCATACAATGTTAGAATGTTTGTATTCAGTACACATTGTGGAACTACGGAGCTAATAGCTACCGAATGTTTACTGCATGTGCCAGACCTGGAATTCAGTGCTTTACATGCATTATTATATCATTTAGTCCTTTCTGCAAACTGAGATTTTATGAAGAGCAAATTGAGGCTCAGAGGCTTTATGTAAACTGCCTGATAGTAGAGTTAAATAAAGGCAGAGCTGGTAGGCAAACCCAAGTGTTTCTAATAACAGAGATCTGACTTAAAACGTTAGGCTCTGCTGCCTCCAGGAGAGTAGAATTGTTAAATCACACCCATTAGGACCAGCTAGATCAGTGGTTCTCAACCTTCCTAATGCTGTGACCCTTTAATACAGTTCCTCATGTTGTGGTGACCCCCAACCATAAAATAATTTTCGTTGCTACTGTTATTAATCGTCATGCAAATATCTGATATGCAGGATGTATTTTCATTGTTACAAATTGAATATAATTAAAGCATAGTGATTCATCACAAGAACAATATGTAATTACACATGTGTTTTCCAATGGTCTTCAGCAACCCCTGTGAAATGATTATGTCGTTCAAGCCCCAATATGGTCATGACCCACAGGTTGAGAAACGCTGGGCTAGATGTTATGGTGAGTAACAAACATTCCCAAAGCTTCAGTGGCTTATACTAAGGAAGGTCTCTTTCTTCTTTTTTTTAAAATAATTTTGTTATTGCTTAAATTATTACTAAGAGTATTACATATGTCTCCGTTTTTTGCCCATTTCCTTGGCAATGCCCTGGCCTCCCCAGTGTCTTATGTCCATTGGTTATGCTTATATGCATGCATACAAGTCCTTTGGTTGATCTATTACCCCCCCTTTTGCCCCCCCCACCCTCCCCAGCCTTCTTGCTGTAGTTTAACAGTCTGTTCGAAGCAACTCTGCCTCTGTATCTATTATTGTTCAAAAGTTTATAATGGACTCTATTATCCATGAATGAGTGAGATCATGTGGTATTTTTCCTTCATTGACTGGCTTATTTCACTTAGCATAATGCTCTTCAGTTCCATCCATACTGTTGCAAAAGGTAAGAGTTCCTTCTTTTTTATAGCAGCATAGTATTCCATCGTGCAGATGTACCAGAGGTTTCTAATCCATTCATCTACTGATGGGCACTTAGGCTGTTTCCAGATCTTAGCTATGGTGAATTATGCTGCTATGAACATATGGGTTCATATATCCTTTCCAGTTGGTGTTTCTGGTTTCTTGGGATATATTCCTAGAAGTGGGATCACAGGGTCAAACGGGAGCTGCATTTCCAGTTTTTTGAGAAAACTCCATACTGTCTTCCATAGTGGCTGCACCAGTCTGCATTCCCACCAGAAGTGCACAAGTGTTCCTTTTTCTCCACATCCACTCCAGCACTTGTCATTTGTTGATTTGCTGATGATAGCCATTCTGACAGGTGTGAGATGGTACATCATTGTTGTTTTGATTTGCATCTCTCGGATGATTAGCGATTTTGAGCATGTTTTCATATGTCTCTTGGCTTTCTAAATGTCCTCTTTTAAAAGGTGTCTATTTAGGTCCTTTGCCCAATTTTGGATTGGATTGTTAATCTTCCTTTTGTTAAGTTGTATGAGTTCCCTATAAATGTTGGAGAATAGGTGCTTATCAGATATAATGTTGGCAAATATATTCTCCCATGTAGTGGGCTTTCTTGTTGTTTTGTTGATGGTTTCTTTAGCTGTGCAGAAAATTTTTATTTTGATGTAGTCCCATTTGTTTATTTTCTCTTCAGTTTCCAATGCTCTAGGATCAGTATCGGTGAAGAAATTGCTTGGGAATATGTCTGAGATTTTGTTGCCTTTGGATTCTTCTAGTATTTTTAAGGTTTCCCATTGTATATTTAAGTCCTATATCTATTTTGAGTTTTTTTGTGTGCATGGTGTAAGTTGGTGGTCTAGTTTCATTTTCTTGCATGTATCTGTCCAATTTTCCCAACACCATTTATTGAAGAGACTATCTTGACTCCATTGTATGTTCTTGCCTCCTTTGTCAAATATTAATTGAGTGTATTGGTTGGGGATGATTTCTGGGCTCTCTATTCTATTCCATTGATCTATATGTCTGTTCTTGTGCCAGTACCAGGCAGTTTTGAGAACAGTGGCTTTGTAATACAGCTTGATATCTGGCATTGAGATCCCACCTACTTTGTTCTTTCTCAGGATCGCTGCAGCTATTCGGGGTCGTTTTTTCTTCCAGATGAATTTTTGAAGAGTTTGTTCTAGGTCTGTGAAATATACCCTTGGTATTTTAATGAGAAGTGCGTTGAATTTATAGATTGCTTTGGCAGTATAGACAATTTAATGATGTTGATTCTACCAATCATTTCAGCAGTGCTTGGTGGTGTGGGACTGAGGAGCAGAAGAATTCCTGCTGGATGGTGACGGCTCCCCTGGGAGCATGTAGGAGAGCGCCTGGTTCCAGGCCGATGGGCGAGAGCGCCCCCTCTCCCGAGCCCAAGCCCACCTCAGGGACCAGAGACACTGGCGGGACCAACGTGGGCTCGGGCTCGGGTTGGGGCTCCAGCACTGAGTTGACTCTATGCAGGGCACAGCCTTCAGCCACGACCAGCACTGAGGTGAGCGCATCTGCGACCGAGGGAACCAGGGGGCCTTGCAGACTGGGCGCCATCCCATCTTCAGGGCCCGCGGGCTTCTCAATACCGCAGCGCTTGGCGGGCCGGGGTCCTCCGGAGGCCTTTTCACACTGGGGCGCGGCATGGAGGCTGGGGCTGAGGAGGCGGCTACCTAACATCCCAGTGGCGCTGCGGGCGGTGCTTCTGGAGAATAGCAGAGGGCGAGAGTCACTCACTGCCTGCAACTGGGGGGGTGGGGGTGGGGGGGCTTGGTGAAGCGTCTGGCGCCCAAACCTGTCGGGTGCAGGGGGCAAGTCCACTTGATCAGCAGCCTAGCCAGGTTCTAGCAGACTTCCAAATAGCAACATTTTTTTCCACAAAGGAGAATATTGTGTCACACTGATCCAAAGGCAGACATTCCAAAGCATCTGCCAACAAGACAGCAGGTGTCGCTGCGGTGCAAATCCCTTCAGTGACTCCTCCAATAGCAAGATAAATAATAGCTAAAACATTTTCACACGACAAGTGATTGATCATTTCTTCTTGCAGGACACCTCTGAAAGCTTGGTCAAGGGTACATTTCTTTTCGTCTTCAGTTCCAGGTAACTGGCTGAAGGTATTCAACAATGGCTTGATATTTTTGTTGTTCAGGGCTTCTCTGGTAGACTTGGTAAACCGCGTCCACGCTTCGGCTACACTGAAGCGTGGCCGTGTAGGAGACATCTTCGCAGCGGCGCGTGTTGTGAGGGCTGAAGCCCAGCAGGTGCAGGGGTTCCCAAACGTGCGGACGGAGTCAGTGAAGACGAAATGACACGGAGACAGTGCGGTCAGTTGATCAGTAGCCTAGCCAGGTTCTTGCCAGGTTCTCCAGCGGCAGCGCCTATGTCCCGGGACCGGGTCTCGGCGAGATCTCTGCCCCGAAATCTCCCTTGGAGAACGAGGACGACCACCGCGACCACAAGCCTAGGGCTGGGAAAGCTCTGCCAAGAGGAACCCTGCTTTCTTTTATAGCACCAGCGCGTGGTGGGAGGACCCAGAGAGAGAGACCCACCAATCAGCCACTCCCAGGAATGAAGCGTCACCCTTTGGGCGACGCCAACTGTAGGGCGGGGCAGGTGTCGCATCTCAAGGAAAGGTTCTCCTCAACGTGGCTGCGATGCCTGGGGCGCTTGACCGGCGCCTCTTGGGCCGGCTCCTCTGACCTGGGACCCGTGAAACGAGTGCTGGGGGGTCTTATTTTATTTTAGGTTATTTTTTTATTTTTTTATTTGTTCATTTATTTTTCTTCTCATTTCTGTGCTCATTTCTCTTCATTCATTGCAATTGATTCTATCTCTCGACAATGAACCCTGTCAAACATCGGTCCCATTCGCATTCGAAGGGAGGGGGCGCGGTGTGCGGGAGGGGGGAGGGGAGAGGCGGGAGGGGTGGACCGCAGACGCAAACACACCCAACATAGTGGCCCTTGGAGGTCATGGGAGGCAGAGGCTGAGGTGGATGTGAATAAAATGTGTACGGCTTTGTATTTTTAGCTTTTTGGCCCAGGCCCTTGCCCCAATCAACCCGACCTCTGCCAGCCGCCGCCCTGTCTTTCCTCAGTCCCACGTTCTTGCTGCTCTTGCTGCTCCCGGATCATCTCTTTTTCAATCTCCTGGACAACACGGGAGAGCTCTATGAAGTTGCGGAAGATCTCGCCATCTGGCAGGTGGATGCGGCGCATGAGGTGGATCTCTACCTTAGAGTTCATGCACTGTCTGGTGATGTGGGTGACCGTGGCATACTTCCCGCTCTTTGGTCTCCAGTCACTTGGCAGTCGCCATTTTGTTTTTTAAATAAGTTTCATTGATTTTTCAACAGAGTGGAAGGGAGAGGGATAGAGATTTAGAAACCTCAAAGATAGAGAAACCTCAGTAAGCTGCCTCCCACACACCTCCTATGGGGGATGTGTCCACAACCCAGGTATATGCCCTTGACCGGAATCCAACCTCGGACCCTTTAGTCCGCAGGCCGATGCTCTGTCCACTGAGCAAAGCCAGTTAGGTTGGCAGCCGCCATTTTGAAACAGCAAAGGCCAATCCCTCTCTTCTATCCTCTCCCCCGGGCCCCAGACCCGGCATTTTAACTTCCCCGTTTGGATAGCACAAAATACAAGTGCAAAGCATTGTACAAGTATACTTTTTACTACACAAAGGTGGATTAATACCTTTGTGTTGTTGTTGGTGTTTGTGTGTGTGTGTGTGTGTGTGTGTGTGTTTTGGCGTGTGTGTGTGTGTGTGTGTGTGTGTGCCCGAACGCGCGTGCGAGTCTGTGTGTGTAAATCCGCAGTCACGCATGGACACTTCTTGTTCTGAATGGTCCTTCGGCATCCATGAGCACCCTTCAGCCCCTGCCTTGTCGCAGACAGCGTCCCCTGCTTGTCCTTCCCCCCTCTTGTCCAGCCAGAATTGGGGAAGTCCAGTCACATGGCTCTGCCCTCCCTAGAGGAGGCTGCAGGACGGGGGCTTAAATTGGCGCTTCTTGACCAGCAGAGGGCAGGGCTGGCTCTCCGGCCCTGCCTGGGCTGGGCCATCTGGTGGAATTCCAACCACCCTCCCCCCGCCCTCCTCCCAGCCTTACCCCACTCACTCTCAGGATGGTAGGTTAGGCCCCGCTCAGAGACCAAGTCCGGGCCAGGCCACATGGGCTTGCAGAAGGCTCCGCCCCTTGAAAGGCTGGATCAATGTCATTTCTAAGGAGGTTTTCCTGTGGGGTTTTTCTGTTTGTTTCTTTGGTTGGTTTTTTTTTTATTGGTTTATTATTATTATTATTATTTTGTTTTTTTGGGGGGATTTCTCTTTTTTAGGAGGGTTTTTTGTTTTGGTACGTTTTTTTGTTTTTGTGGGTTTTTTTTGATTGTTTGTTTTTTCTTCTGCTTTTATATATGGGATGATGTGGAAGGAGCCAGAATGTTCCATTGTTCACCCAATCTGTTGGCAAACATCTCTATTTTTCCCCTGTCACAGGTTTGTCTCGGCGAGCATCAGGACCTTCATTTCCCTTCGGTACATCATCATGACCTTCCTCATCTTGACCCTCACCCGTTTTTATGTCTTCAGAAGGAGTTGGTGATTCCTTTGCTAGCTTTTATACCATGTGTTCAAGATATTCTGGCAAATTTTGAACTGTTGTTTGTTTGGCTGGAAGCAGTGAGGGCTTCTCCGTGCATACCAGCTATTTAAGGCAGCACTCAAAGGGCTGTTGGCCAGAGCCTTAAGCGCAGAGGGCCCAGGAGCATTCAGGATGCAAGACCCCTGGTTTCCCACTGGCTCCCGGTTGTCCCCAAGCCCCCCGAGGAAGAGGACGCGGCTGTGGTGCCAGCGGCGGCCTCGCACAGTGTTCAGCGCACAAAAGCGGCGGGTCCTGGAGGAATTCTTTGAGGGGAAACCCTATGGGACCTATGAGGAACGCGAGACCCTGGCGGCCAGGCTGAACCTGCGGGAGGCCCAAGTGAGGGTGTGGCTCAAGAACCACAGGGCCAAAGTGCAAAGGTTGCAGAGATCGCGCAAGCAGCAAGGGCCAGGGAGCCCAGGCTGCGCCCCTCAGCCTGCGCCCATGCCCTCGCCTGCAGGCCCTGCTTCCCAGGAGGGCCCTTTGCTCGCTGCCAGCCCTGTGCTGCCCGCCATTCCTGTGCGTCCTGAGGAGCCAGTGTTCCCCGCTGGCCCTGTGTTTCCGGCAGGTCCTGTGTTCCCGCCGAGTCCTGTGCTCCAGGCCGGCTTTGTGCTCCTCGCTGGCCCTGTGCTCCCAGCCAGTCCTGCGCTCCCTGCCGCCTCCATACACCATGGGGCCCTTGGTTTCGGCAGCCTCCCTCCGAACAGACCCTTGCAAGTCTTCCCAGCAGCAGATCCCAGCGCCTCCAGCTACAGCCAGGCCTGCTGCGACCCTGCGAAAGGCATCCAGGGCATCGTCACCTCTGCCACTGCTCCAGCTGCAGCCCCAGCCCCAGTTCCAGCTCCAGCTCCAGCTCCAGGTCCAGCTCCAGCTCCAGCCCCAGTCGCAGATCCAGCTCCAGATCCAGCTCCAGCTTCAGATTCAGCTCCACATCTAGATCAAGCTCCTGCTTCAGCTGCAGCTCCAACTCCAGCTCTAGATCCAGCTCCAACTCCAAGTCCAACTCCAACTGGAGCTCCATCCGCGGCCTCACTCTCGCCGCAGGGCCCGGACAACGCCGGGGATGTCTCATCAGACCCTGATTTCACAGACCTGCTCTCAGCCTACTGCTTCTCAGAGTCTCCCTTCTCCTCCGCTAGGCCCTGGTACGACGTTGTGGGTGACAGCGACGTGGACCTCTTCCAGTTCCTGGATCTCCCAGGGAGTGTGTCCCCACCAAGTCCTGCAGATGCCGCGGGACCAGAGGGGACCAGGGTGTGAGCCCATGCGGGTGAGAGGAGCGCAGGTCAGTGCGTCTCCGCCACCAGTTGCTCGCCTGCAGAGTCGGCCAACCTCTAAGCATCCACCCTGGGGAGGTGGCCTGGGCTCTGCACCCCGCCCCTCTCGCGCCAACACCCTTTGGTGGCCACTGCGCATGCGCGTGGCTGCTGGGAGCCGGTCCATCCTTGCTGCTTGACACAGTCGCTGCAGGAAAGAAACATCTGACCTCGCTGCCCATTCACAGCGCTGGGAGCGCAATAGCTGCTGCTGGTGCGGGACCCACTGGAGAGCTGCTGCCCACAACGGTCACCTCTCCGAGAAAGGTTTTTTCCCCAGGTGGGGATTTTTCCCTGAGGTTAGGGAGGGGATACAACCCCTTAATTAAGTGCCAGGCGGGTAGTTAAGCTACATAATCTTTACTCCCTGGAATGGAGATAAGAAACGCCCTAACCTTTGTAATAGAAATTGACAGGATTAAAATCGGCTGGTATAAATACGGATGTAACAAGACAATAAACATCAGATCCTCGTCAGTTCTTAACCAGAACTCCGACCAGAACTTTGGCTGGAGATCCTGGCTAGAGGTCCTGACTAGGCTGCTGATCAACTGAAGGCTGTCTTGGTATAAATACGGATGTAACAAGACAATAAACATCAGATCCTCGTCAGTTCCTAACCAGAACTCCCCCAGCACGTGGCGGCGGGCCAGGGCTGCTGCGTCAGTGGTCCAGGTTGAGCCCATTAGGGCTGTCTTCGTGTCATTCCTTCTTCGCCGACTCCGTCCACACCTTTGGGGACCCCTGGACCCGCTGGGATTGGAGCCCACAACCTTCCCAAGGACCCAGCCCAGCCTCCACGCTCCTCCTGGCAGTTTGCTCTAGCGCCCGTAGGACTGGGCGAACTTTCGGAGTGTGCACATCTGCGACTCGCGGCTTCCTGGTGCTTTTCCCATCGCATTCCCTGGACTTGGAGGATTCACCCCCTTCTCGCGGCATCATTGAACACCGGGAAGACGCATCACGTCTTGTGGGGGCGGGGGGGCATTTTACTTATTTTTTTATGTATTATGCTGAATGAAATGATTTATTAAATTCCGCTGCATATACTTTTTATCCCGTACTAATAAAACTCTGCACAACATGTCGTGCTTGTGATCGGGTTTCATTTCTGATTATGTCTGATCATGTTTGGCATCATGGTTGTGCCACAAAGCTCAGGTCCCTGAGAGGAGAGTGGAGTCTGATGTTCCTTGAAATGACAGTAGTTTGGGCTCCACCTGTAGGTCCCTGCCTAATGCCTCTCTCACAGTCAAGATCATCCCCACCCTCAGGGGCACTCAAAGCCCTTAGGAATTCATCCTCCAAAGGTGCCCCTCCCTTGTGGACCTTCCGCAACCTCACTGACCCTCTCAGAAATTCTCAGTCCATGCCCACCCCAACCACATCCAAGGAGCCCTCCCTGACCTGGACGACTTCAGACCATGTCCAGAATCCTACCTCTGCCCCCACCATGCCATGAATATGCGAGCTCTCTGCAGCTTCTAGAAGAAGGGTGCCAAGGGCTGATAGGAGTGATGAATTTACTCATAGATCAGCCGTGTCTCCACATTCCTCAGTTCGAGGAAGAAAGAAACCACATGTCAGCCAACAGTGCGGAAAGTCACCTGGACTAGAGGAATGCCTTAGTAGACACAATGGCATGCACACCGCAGTGTGACCCTGGGATGCCCTTCAGGAGTGTTTTCCACCTCAGAGGGCAGAACATGACGCACCCTAGAGAGAAACCATGTGAATGTCATGGAAGAGGGAAAGGCTTTCTGCAACGGCCTGGGCTTAGAAACCACAATGCCATGCACAACCGAGAGAAGCCTTATGAGTGCAGTGAGTGTGGGAAAGCCTGCAGTCAGACTTCTTTCCTTAGACAGCATGAGGCCATCCACACAGGAGAGTAACCACATGAATGTCCCCTCTGTGACAAAGATCTCAATCAAAGATCTTACCCCAGAAGAGCAGGATTGAGTCCATCCGGGCAAGCCGTGCTATGAATGTCACTAGTCAAAGCTCTGGCCTGAACCAGCACGGGAGAATGCACACGGGGCAGAAACCACATGTATGTCCCATGTGTGGGAAGGCTTTCCGTCAAAAGTCTGAGCTGACGACACGTTACCACATAACACACACCAGAGAGAATCCATGTGAATGCGGTCAGTGTGGGAACGCCAACATGCGAATCTCATCAGACACCAGAGTTCCTACACGAGAGGAGAGCCCGTGGCATGTCAGCTATGTGGAAAATCCTCCAGTCATAGTCCTCCCCTTAGAAAACATGACGGAACTCAACAAAGGAGAGGGAATCATGGAAGACCAACGCTGTTTTACACATTATTCACTCGAGTGAAATGATACAGGGTAAAATCAGGTGAAACCTTTTATTCATCAAACAACACTGGTCATGTACGGGACCATTCACAGTGTACAAACCACTGTGTCTCAAAGGCGAGGCATTCGCTGATCACTTATTTCTTACTCAGCCTAAAATATCCCACACCAAGGATACAGCAATCCCAAATGGAAACCCACATACTTAGTTGTTACTATATTAGAAAATATGAGGGCATGTGTGCTGTGCTGTGTGTGTGTGTGTGTGTGTGTGTGTGTATGAGCTCGCGAGCGCGCATCTGCCTGTGCAAACACTTGTAAAGAGCCCTTCAACACACAGCTCAGCAAGTAATGAAATGTGTGTGGAAATGAAAGTTGTTTATAGAACTGTGACATCCATTGCGGGAATCTAGGGTGATCTGGCAACTTTGAATGTAGAATTTTGTAAGAAATTCATCTTTCAGGAGAGCAATGCTTGCCCATATTGGAACAAGAAAATCTCGTGCGAAAGAAGCAAAGTGTTGGTGTGTTGGTTTTCCTTGTGCGGTTTTGAACACATACACTCAGGTTCACACAGCCCTTTCCCCAATGGCTGCTTGGAAACATGGCAGCTCCCTCCGTCTATGGTTTCTTCAACACGATCTGCTAAAGACACAGCCAAGATCTTCTGCCTCAGGTGATAGACGCCTCTGTAGGACACGACCCTGCTCAGGCAAGTTCATTCGGGCATAACAAGGGCTCTCACGGAAAAATCTTGGTGGGATGTCATTCTCTGGCTCTGCTAAGTGCGGCCAGCAGACAGAGTTCTAGACGCACTTTTTTTTTTTTTTTTGGTTCGTTACACACCTGTTTTTCTTTTAAACATCATGGAGCAGGGGGCCTCCAGTCCCAATTTACAAACCAAGGAATCGGTTGGGTTATCCATTGTGGACATCAGGGCCGTCAACTGTCGTGGAGACCAACGTGCTCCCAGGAAGCAGAAATCATGTCCAGTAAGGGGAGACGCCAGCCTGACATGGGAAGAGGCAGTTCAGATGGCGAGCTGAATGTAGCAAGGAGACCTCACAGTGTAGTTTCCTTTGGCATTCTATCACGCAGGTCATCGTCTCTCACGTGGATGCTAATAAAAGCCCCTCTCGGAAGCAGCACTCTACCGAGTCCTCTTGAGGGCAGGGCCACGGCTGTCTGGCTACCTATGTCTGCCAGGCCCTAGGACAGGCGCAGGCAGCTGCTTGGTCCAAGGACTACAAATGATTGCGCCTCCCCGAGGGCCCCGCCCACCCCACCCCACCCCTACGCACCTGCGCGCGAAAAAGCAGGCACGCATGCACCCAGGCATGCACGCACACACACACCTGCACAAGGGGCGGGGCCTGAGGGCAGCGCTGCCTCGAGCCCCATTGGTTGGGACCGCTGGGTGGCGAGTCCGTACCAGGTATATAAGGCGGCACTCGCAGGGCGGTTGCCAGAGCTCCAAGCGCAGAGGGCCCAGGAGCATCCAGGATGCAAGACGCCAGTTTTCACACCGGCTCCCGGTTGTCCCCAAGCCCCCCGACGAAGAGGACGCGGCTGAGCCTCCTGCGGCGGCCTCGCACGGTGTTCAGCGCACAACAGCTGCGCGTCCTGGAGGAATTCTTTGAGGGGAAACCCTACGGGACCTATGAGGAACGCGAGACCCTGGCGGCCAGGCTGAACCTGCAGGAGGACCAAGTGAGGGTGTGGCTCTCGAACCGCAGGACCAAAGAGCAAAGGTTGCAGCGACTGCGCAAGCAGCAAGGTCAGGGAGCCCAGGCTGCGCCCCAGGAACTGGCAGCCTGTGCCCCTCAGCCCGCGCCTGTGCCCTCCCCTGCAGGCCGTGCGTCCCAGGAGGGCCCTTTGCTCGCTGCCAGCCCTGTGCTGCCCGCCATTCCTGTGCTCACTGAGGAGCCAGTGTTCCCTGCTGGCACTGTGTTCTCAGCAGGCTCAGTGCTCCCCGCAGGCCCTGGGGTCCCTGCTGGCCCTGGGTTCCGGGCCGGTCCTGTGCTCCCGGCGGGTCCTGTGTTCCCAGCCGGCTCTGTGCTCCCCGAACGCCCTGGGCTCCCCGCTGGCCCTGGGTTCCGGGCCGGTCCTATGCTCCCGGCAGGTCCTGTGTTCCCAGCCGGCTCTGTGCTCCCCGCAGGCCCTGGGCTCCCCATTGGCCCTGTGTTCCGGCTGGTCCTGTGCTCCCGGCGGGTCCTGTGTTCCCAGCCAGCTCTGAGCTCCCCACAGCCCCTGGGCTCCCCGCTGGCCCTGTGTTCCGGGCCGGTCCTGTGGTCCCAGCGGGTCCTGTGTTCCCAGCCGGCTCTGTGCTCCCCGCAGGCCCTGGGCTCCCCGCTGGCCCTGTGTTCCCCGCCAGTTCTGTGCTCCCGCCGGGTCCTGTGTTCCCAGCCGGCTCTGTGCTCCTCAGTGGCCCTGTGCTCTCCACCACACCTGTGCTCCCTGCCGCCCCCATACACCACAGGGGCCTTGGTTTCAGCAGCCTCCCTCCACACAGACCCTTGCAAGTCTTCCCAGCAGGAGATCCAAGCGCCCCCAGCTACAGCCAGGCCTGCTGCGACCCTGCCCATGGCGTCCAGGGCACGGTCACCGCTGCACCTGCTCCAGCTCAAACTCCAGCTCCAGCCCCAGATCCCGATCGAGCTCCAAATCAAGCTCCAGCTCCAGCCCCAGATCCATATCCAGATCGAGCTCCAGCTCCAGCCCCAGATCCAGATCGAGCCCCAACCCCAGATCCAGCTCCAGATCTAGATCCAGCTCCTTCTTCACCTCCAGCTCCAACTCGAGCTCTAGATCTAGCTCCAAGTCCAACGCCAACTCCAACTCCAACTGGAGCTCCATCCGAGGACACACTCTCGCCTCAGGGCCACGACAACGCCGGGGATTTCTCTTCAAACCCTGATTTCACAGACCTGCTCTCAGCCTATTGCTTCTTGGAGGAGCCCTTCTCCTCCCCCAGGCCCTGTTACGACTTTGTGGGTGACAGCGACGTGGACCTCTTCCAGTAACTAGATCTCCCATGGAGTGTATCCCCGCCAAGTCCTGCAGATGCCGCGGGACCAGAGGGGACCAGGGTGTGCGCCCACGCGGGTGGGAGGAGCGCAGGTCAGTGCGTCTCCGCCACCAGTTGCTCGCCTGCAGAGTCGGCCAACCTCTAAGCATCCACCCTGGGGAGGTGGCCTGGGCTCTGCACCCCGCCCCTCTCGCGCCAACACCCTTTGGTGGCCACTGCGCATGCGCGTGGCGGCGGGCCAGGGCTGCTGCGTCAGTGGTCCAGGTTGAGCCCATTAGGGCACACGTGACCTCGCTGCCCATTCACAGCGCTGGGAGCGCAATAGCTGCTGCTGGTGCGGGACCCACTGGAGAGCTGCTGCCCACAACCTTCCCAAGGACCCAGCCCAGCCTCCACGCTCCTCCTGGCAGTTTGCTCTAGCGCCCGTAGGACTGGGCGAACTTTCGGAGTGTGCACATCTGCGACTCGCGGCTTCCTGGTGCTTTTCCCATCGCATTCCCTGGACTTGGAGGATTCACCCCCTTCTCGCGGCATCATTGAACACCGGGAAGACGCATCACGTCTTGTGGGGGCGGGGGGGCATTTTACTTATTTTTTTATGTATTATGCCGAATGAAATGATTTATTAAATTCCGCTGCATATACTTTTTATCCCGTACTAATAAAACTCTGCACAACATGTCGTGCTTGTGATCGGGTTTCATTTCTGATTATGTCTGATCATGTTTGGCATCATGGTTGTGCCACAAAGCTCAGGTCCCTGAGAGGAGAGTGGAGTCTGATGTTCCTTGAAATGACAGTAGTTTGGGCTCCACCTTTAGGTCCCTGCCTAATGCCTCTCTCACAGTCAAGATCATCCCCACCCTCAGGGGCACTCAAAGCCCTTAGGAATTCATCCTCCAAAGGTGCCCCTCCCTTGTGGACCTTCCGCAACCTCACTGACCCTCTCAGAAATTCTCAGTCCATGCCCACCCCAACCACATCCAAGGAGCCCTCCCTGACCTGGACGACTTCAGACCATGTCCAGAATCCTACCTCTGCCCCCACCATGCCGTGAATATGCGAGCTCTCTGCAGCTTCTAGAAGAAGGGTGCCAAGGGCTGATAGGAGTGATGAATTTACTCATAGATCAGCCGTGTCTCCACATTCCTCAGTTCGAGGAAGAAAGAAACCACATGTCAGCCAACAGTGCGGAAAGTCACCTGGACTAGAGGAATGCCTTAGTAGACACAATGGCATGCACACCGCAGTGTGACCCTGGGATGCCCTTCAGGAGTGTTTTCCACCTCAGAGGGCAGAACATGACGCACCCTAGAGAGAAACCATGTGAATGTCATGGAAGAGGGAAAGGCTTTCTGCAACGGCCTGGGCTTAGAAACCACAATGCCATGCACAACCGAGAGAAGCCTTATGAGTGCAGTGAGTGTGGGAAAGCCTGCAGTCAGACTTCTTTCCTTAGACAGCATGAGGCCATCCACACAGGAGAGTAACCACATGAATGTCCCCTCTGTGACAAAGCTCTCAATCAAAGATCTTACCCCAGAAGAGCAGGATTGAGTCCATCCGGGCAAGCCGTGCTATGAATGTCACTAGTCAAAGCTCTGGCCTGAACCAGCACGGGAGAATGCACACGGGGCAGAAACCACATGTATGTCCCATGTGTGGGAAGGCTTTCCGTCAAAAGTCTGAGCTGACGACACGTTACCACATAACACACACCAGAGAGAATCCATGTGAATGAGGTCAGTGTGGGAACGCCAACATGCGAATCTCATCAGACACCAGAGTTCCTACACGAGAGGAGAGCCCGTGGCATGTCAGCTATGTGGAAAATCCTCCAGTCATAGTCCTCCCCTTAGAAAACATGACGGAACTCAACAAAGGAGAGGGAATCATGGAAGACCAACGCTGTTTTACACATTATTCACTCGAGTGAAATGATACAGGGTAAAATCAGGTGAAACCTTTTATTCATCAAACAACACTGGTCATGTACGGGACCATTCACAGTGTACAAACCACTGTGTCTCAAAGGCGAGGCATTCGCTGATCACTTATTTCTTACTCAGCCTAAAATATCCCACACCAAGGATACAGCAATCCCAAATGGAAACCCACATACTTAGTTGTTACTATATTAGAAAATATGAGGGCATGTGTGCTGTGCTGTGTGTGTGTGTGTGTGTGTGTGTGTGTATGAGCTCGCGAGCGCGCATCTGCCTGTGCAAACACTTGTAAAGAGCCCTTCAACACACAGCTCAGCAAGTAATGAAATGTCTGTGGAAATGAAAGTTGTTTATAGAACTGTGACATCCATTGCGGGAATCTAGGGTGATCTGGCAACTTTGAATGTAGAATTTTGTAAGAAATTCATCTTTCAGGAGAGCAATGCTTGCCCATATTGGAACAAGAAAATCTCGTGCGAAAGAAGCAAAGTGTTGGTGTGTTGGTTTTCCTTGTGCGGTTTTGAACACATACACTCAGGTTCACACAGCCCTTTCCCCAATGGCTGCTTGGAAACATGGCAGCTCCCTCCGTCTATGGTTTCTTCAACACGATCTGCTAAAGACACAGCCAAGATCTTCTGCCTCAGGTGATAGACGCCTCTGTAGGACACGACCCTGCTCAGGCAAGTTCATTCGGGCATAACAAGGGCTCTCACGGAAAAATCTTGGTGGCATGTCATTCTCTGGCTCTGCTAAGTGCGGCCAGCAGACAGAGTTCTAGACGCACTTTTTTTTTTTTTTTTTTGGTTCGTTACACACCTGTTTTTCTTTTAAACATCATGGAGCAGGGGGCCTCCAGTCCCAATATACAAACCAAGGAATCGGTTGGGTTATCCATTGTGGACATCAGGGCCGTCAACTGTCGTGGAGACCAACGTGCTCCCAGGAAGCAGAAATCATGTCCAGTAAGGGGAGACGCCAGCCTGACATGGGAAGAGGCAGTTCAGATGGCGAGCTGAATGTAGCAAGGAGACCTCACAGTGTAGTTTCCTTTGGCATTCTATCACGCAGGTCATCGTCTCTCACGTGGATGCTAATAAAAGCCCCTCTCGGAAGCAGCACTCTACCGAGTCCTCTTGAGGGCAGGGCCACGGCTGTCTGGCCACCTATGTCTGCCAGGCCCTAGGACAGGCGCAGGCAGCTGCTTGGTCCAAGGACTACAAATGATTGCGCCTCCCCGAGGGCCCCGCCCACCCCACCCCACCCCTACGCACCTGCGCGCGAAAAAGCAGGCACGCATGCACCCAGGCATGCACGCACACACACACCTGCACAAGGGGCGGGGCCTGAGGGCAGCGCTGCCTCGAGCCCCATTGGTTGGGACCGCTGGGTGGCGAGTCCGTACCAGGTATATAAGGCGGCACTCGCAGGGCGGTTGCCAGAGCTCCAAGCGCAGAGGGCCCAGGAGCATCCAGGATGCAAGACGCCAGTTTTCACACCGGCTCCCGGTTGTCCCCAAGCCCCCCGACGAAGAGGACGCGGCTGAGCCTCCTGCGGCGGCCTCGCACGGTGTTCAGCGCACAACAGCTGCGCGTCCTGGAGGAATTCTTTGAGGGGAAACCCTACGGGACCTATGAGGAACGCGAGACCCTGGCGGCCAGGCTGAACCTGCAGGAGGACCAAGTGAGGGTGTGGCTCTCGAACCGCAGGACCAAAGAGCAAAGGTTGCAGCGACTGCGCAAGCAGCAAGGTCAGGGAGCCCAGGCTGCGCCCCAGGAACTGGCAGCCTGTGCCCCTCAGCCCGCGCCTGTGCCCTCCCCTGCAGGCCGTGCGTCCCAGGAGGGCCCTTTGCTCGCTGCCAGCCCTGTGCTGCCCGCCATTCCTGTGCTCACTGAGGAGCCAGTGTTCCCTGCTGGCACTGTGTTCTCAGCAGGCTCAGTGCTCCCCGCAGGCCCTGGGGTCCCTGCTGGCCCTGGGTTCCGGGCCGGTCCTGTGCTCCCGGCGGGTCCTGTGTTCCCAGCCGGCTCTGTGCTCCCCGAAGCCCTGGGCTCCCCGCTGGCCCTGGGTTCCGGGCTGGTCCTGTGCTCCCGGCGGGTCCTGTGTTCCCAGCCGGCTCTGTGCTCCCCGCAGGCCCTGGGCTCCCCATTGGCCCTGTGTTCCGGCTGGTCCTGTGCTCCCGGCGGGTCCTGTGTTCCCAGCCAGCTCTGAGCTCCCCACAGCCCCTGGGCTCCCCGCTGGCCCTGTGTTCCGGGCCGGTCCTGTGCTCCCAGCGGGTCCTGTGTTCCCAGCCGGCTCTGTGCTCCCCGCAGGCCCTGGGCTCCCGCTGGCCCTGTGTTCCGGGCTGGTCCTGTGCTCCCGGCGGGTCCTGTGTTCCCAGCTGGCTCTGTGAACCCCGCAGGCCCTGGGCTCCCCGCTGGCCCTGTGTTCCCCGCCAGTTCTGTGCTCCCGCCGGGTCCTGTGTTCCCAGCCGGCTCTGTGCTCCTCGGTGGCCCTGTGCTCTCCACTACACCTGTGCTCCCTGCCGCCCCCATACACCACAGGGGCCTTGGTTTCAGCAGCCTCCCTCCACACAGACCCTTGCAAGTCTTCCCAGCAGGAGATCCAAGCGCCCCCAGCTACAGCCAGGCCTGCTGCGACCCTGCCCATGGCGTCCAGGGCACGGTCACCGCTGCACCTGCTCCAGCTCAAACTCCAGCTCCAGCCCCAGATCCCGATCGAGCTCCAAATCAAGCTCCAGCTCCAGCTCCAGCTCCAGCTCCAGCCCCAGATTCCAACACCAGCTCCAGCTCCAGCTCAGATCGAGCCCCAACCCCAGATCCAGCTCCAGATCTAGATCCAGCTCCAGATCCAGCTCCAAGTCCAACGCCAACTCCAACTCCAACCAACTCCAACTGGAGCTCCATCAGGACACACTCTCGCCTCAGGGCCACGACAACGCCGGGGATTTCTCTTCAAACCCTGATTTCACAGACCTGCTCTCAGCCTATTGCTTCTTGGAGGAGCCCTTCTCCTCCCCCAGGCCCTGTTACGACTTTGTGGGTGACAGCGACGTGGACCTCTTCCAGTAACTAGATCTCCCATGGAGTGTATCCCCGCCAAGTCCTGCAGATGCCGCGGGACCAGAGGGGACCAGGGTGTGCGCCCACGCGGGCGGGAGGAGCGCAGGTCAGTGCGTCTCCGCCACCAGTTGCTCGCCTGCAGAGTCGGCCAACCTCTAAGCATCCACCCTGGGGAGGTGGCCTGGGCTCTGCACCCCGCCCCTCTCGCGCCAACACCCTTTGGTGGCCACTGCGCATGCGCGTGGCGGCGGGCCAGGGCTGCTGCGTCAGTGGTCCAGGTTGAGCCCATTAGGGCACACGTGACCTCGCTGCCCATTCACAGCGCTGGGAGCGCAATAGCTGCTGCTGGTGCGGGACCCACTGGAGAGCTGCTGCCCACAACCTTCCCAAGGACCCAGCCCAGCCTCCACGCTCCTCCTGGCAGTTTGCTCTAGCGCCCGTAGGACTGGGCGAACTTTCGGAGTGTGCACATCTGCGACTCGCGGCTTCCTGGTGCTTTTCCCATCGCATTCCCTGGACTTGGAGGATTCACCCCCTTCTCGCGGCATCATTGAACACCGGGAAGACGCATCACGTCTTGTGGGGGCGGGGGGGCATTTTACTTATTTTTTTATGTATTATGCCGAATGAAATGATTTATTAAATTCCGCTGCATATACTTTTTATCCCGTACTAATAAAACTCTGCACAACATGTCGTGCTTGTGATCGGGTTTCATTTCTGATTATGTCTGATCATGTTTGGCATCATGGTTGTGCCACAAAGCTCAGGTCCCTGAGAGGAGAGTGGAGTCTGATGTTCCTTGAAATGACAGTAGTTTGGGCTCCACCTGTAGGTCCCTGCCTAATGCCTCTCTCACAGTCAAGATCATCCCCACCCTCAGGGGCACTCAAAGCCCTTAGGAATTCATCCTCCAAAGGTGCCCCTCCCTTGTGGACCTTCCGCAACCTCACTGACCCTCTCAGAAATTCTCAGTCCATGCCCACCCCAACCACATCCAAGGAGCCCTCCCTGACCTGGACGACTTCAGACCATGTCCAGAATCCTACCTCTGCCCCCACCATGCCGTGAATATGCGAGCTCTCTGCAGCTTCTAGAAGAAGGGTGCCAAGGGCTGATAGGAGTGATGAATTTACTCATAGATCAGCCGTGTCTCCACATTCCTCAGTTCGAGGAAGAAAGAAACCACATGTCAGCCAACATTGCGGAAAGTCACCTGGACTAGAGGAATGCCTTAGTAGACACAATGGCATGCACACCGCAGTGTGACCCTGGGATGCCCTTCAGGAGTGTTTTCCACCTCAGAGGGCAGAACATGACGCACCCTAGAGAGAAACCATGTGAATGTCATGGAAGAGGGAAAGGCTTTCTGCAACGGCCTGGGCTTAGAAACCACAATGCCATGCACAACCGAGAGAAGCCTTATGAGTGCAGTGAGTGTGGGAAAGCCTGCAGTCAGACTTCTTTCCTTAGACAGCATGAGGCCATCCACACAGGAGAGTAACCACATGAATGTCCCCTCTGTGACAAAGCTCTCAATCAAAGATCTTACCCCAGAAGAGCAGGATTGAGTCCATCCGGGCAAGCCGTGCTATGAATGTCACTAGTCAAAGCTCTGGCCTGAACCAGCACGGGAGAATGCACACGGGGCAGAAACCACATGTATGTCCCATGTGTGGGAAGGCTTTCCGTCAAAAGTCTGAGCTGACGACACGTTACCACATAACACACACCAGAGAGAATCCATGTGAATGCGGTCAGTGTGGGAACGCCAACATGCGAATCTCATCAGACACCAGAGTTCCTACACGAGAGGAGAGCCCGTGGCATGTCAGCTATGTGGAAAATCCTCCAGTCATAGTCCTCCCCTTAGAAAACATGACGGAACTCAACAAAGGAGAGGGAATCATGGAAGACCAACGCTGTTTTACACATTATTCACTCGAGTGAAATGATACAGGGTAAAATCAGGTGAAACCTTTTATTCATCAAACAACACTGGTCATGTACGGGACCATTCACAGTGTACAAACCACTGTGTCTCAAAGGCGAGGCATTCGCTGATCACTTATTTCTTACTCAGCCTAAAATATCCCACACCAAGGATACAGCAATCCCAAATGGAAACCCACATACTTAGTTGTTACTATATTAGAAAATATGAGGGCATGTGTGCTGTGCTGTGTGTGTGTGTGTGTGTGTGTGTGTATGAGCTCGCGAGCGCGCATCTGCCTGTGCAAACACTGTAAAGAGCCCTTCAACACACAGCTCAGCAAGTAATGAAATGTCTGTGGAAATGAAAGTTGTTTATAGAACTGTGACATCCATTGCGGGAATCTAGGGTGATCTGGCAACTTTGAATGTAGAATTTTGTAAGAAATTCATCTTTCAGGAGAGCAATGCTTGCCCATATTGGAACAAGAAAATCTCGTGCGAAAGAACCAAAGTGTTGGTGTGTTGGTTTTCCTTGTGCGGTTTTGAACACATACACTCAGGTTCACACAGCCCTTTCCCCAATGGCTGCTTGGAAACATGGCAGCTCCCTCCGTCTATGGTTTCTTCAACACGATCTGCTAAAGACACAGCCAAGATCTTCTGCCTCAGGTGATAGACGCCTCTGTAGGACACGACCCTGCTCAGGCAAGTTCATTCGGGCATAACAAGGGCTCTCACGGAAAAATCTTGGTGGGATGTCATTCTCTGGCTCTGCTAAGTGCGGCCAGCAGACAGAGTTCTAGACGCACTTTTTTTTTTTTTTTTTTGGTTCGTTACACACCTGTTTTTCTTTTAAACATCATGGAGCAGGGGGCCTCCAGTCCCAATTTACAAACCAAGGAATCGGTTGGGTTATCCATTGTGGACATCAGGGCCGTCAACTGTCGTGGAGACCAACGTGCTCCCAGGAAGCAGAAATCATGTCCAGTAAGGGGAGACGCCAGCCTGACATTGGAAGAGGCAGTTCAGATGGCGAGCTGAATGTAGCAAGGAGACCTCACAGTGTAGTTTCCTTTGGCATTCTATCACGCAGGTCATCGTCTCTCACGTGGATGCTAATAAAAGCCCCTCTCGGAAGCAGCACTCTACCGAGTCCTCTTGAGGGCAGGGCCACGGCTGTCTGGCCACCTATGTCTGCCAGGCCCTAGGACAGGCGCAGGCAGCTGCTTGGTCCAAGGACTACAAATGATTGCGCCTCCCCGAGGGCCCCGCCCACCCCACCCCACCCCTACGCACCTGCGCGCGAAAAAGCAGGCACGCATGCACCCAGGCATGCACGCACACACACACCTGCACAAGGGGCGGGGCCTGAGGGCAGCGCTGCCTCGAGCCCCATTGGTTGGGACCGCTGGGTGGCGAGTCCGTACCAGGTATATAAGGCGGCACTCGCAGGGCGGTTGCCAGAGCTCCAAGCGCAGAGGGCCCAGGAGCATCCAGGATGCAAGACGCCAGTTTTCACACCGGCTCCCGGTTGTCCCCAAGCCCCCCGACGAAGAGGACGCGGCTGAGCCTCCTGCGGCGGCCTCGCACGGTGTTCAGCGCACAACAGCTGCGCGTCCTGGAGGAATTCTTTGAGGGGAAACCCTACGGGACCTATGAGGAACGCGAGACCCTGGCGGCCAGGCTGAACCTGCAGGAGGACCAAGTGAGGGTGTGGCTCTCGAACCGCAGGACCAAAGAGCAAAGGTTGCAGCGACTGCGCAAGCAGCAAGGTCAGGGAGCCCAGGCTGCGCCCCAGGAACTGGCAGCCTGTGCCCCTCAGCCCGCGCCTGTGCCCTCCCCTGCAGGCCGTGCGTCCCAGGAGGGCCCTTTGCTCGCTGCCAGCCCTGTGCTGCCCGCCATTCCTGTGCTCACTGAGGAGCCAGTGTTCCCTGCTGGCACTGTGTTCTCAGCAGGCTCAGTGCTCCCCGCAGGCCCTGGGGTCCCTGCTGGCCCTGGGTTCCGGGCCGGTCCTGTGCTCCCGGCGGGTCCTGTGTTCCCAGCCGGCTCTGTGCTCCCCGAACGCCCTGGGCTCCCCGCTGGCCCTGGGTTCCGGGCCGGTCCTATGCTCCCGGCAGGTCCTGTGTTCCCAGCCAGCTCTGTGCTCCCCGCAGGCCCTGGGCTCCCCATTGGCCCTGTGTTCCGGGCTGGTCCTGTGCTCCCGGCGGGTCCTGTGTTCCCAGCCAGCTCTGAGCTCCCCACAGCCCCTGGGCTCCCCGCTGGCCCTGTGTTCCGGGCCGGTCCTGTGCTCCCAGCGGGTCCTGTGTTCCCAGCCGGCTCTGTGCTCCCCGCAGGCCCTGGGCTCCACGCTGGCCCTGTGTTCCGGGCTGGTCCTGTGCTCCCGGCGGGTCCTGTGTTCCCAGCTGGCTCTGTGAACCCCGCAGGCCCCTGGGCTACCCGCTAGACCCTGTGTTCCGGGCTGATACTGGTCTCTCGGACAGGACTGTATTTACACAACCGGCTTTAGAAACCCCCGAGCCCTAGTTACCCCGCTGGCTTGTTTTCCCCCCCCAGTTTTTACACCCAGCGGGGCCTGTGTTCTCAGCCG
>NW_005873169.1:0-8038 GCF_000147115.1 Myotis lucifugus
TTCTGGCTCAGGCCTGGAAGCCGGGCTGGAGTGGGGCTCGGCCACTCCTGGGCTCAGATCATCTTTCCTGGAGACGGAGACCCCCGACGACCCAGCGCTGTCCCCGCTCTCGGCGTCCCCCGGGGACCCGCACGCTTGCCTCTGCACAGCGACCCGACTGTCCACTGCAGGCGCAGTGGCCTGGGGGCACGGACACAGCCAGACACCACAGTGCCTCCCTGGCAGCGCCCGATGCCGGGCGAGCTGGGAGCTGGTCAGTGTTTGAGATGGGACGTTTCTCAGGGGAGCAGTGTGGCCCGGGAGGAGGAAGTCAGCCCCAACCTGGCCAGACAAAGCTTCCACTAGGGACACCTTCACCAGGGGCCGCGCCCGCCACGAGGCGCCCCCGTCCTGCTCCGAATGCTCCCGGCCCAGAAGCGCCCTCGCCAGACCCGAGCCCCCACCACTCACCTGCCTCGGCGGCTGCTCCGGCCTCGGGCAGAGCACTTCCTCCTGTGGTTCCGGTGCCGTCACGGTGACAAGGGGTGCATTTCCGCGCGGTCACACCCAGGCCCGCCCGCCGGCCCGAGGGGTTCATTTCCCAGCAAACCCGGCCCCGGGGGCACTCAGCGCGGCCCACAGGGCGCCGGCCGCGTGGCTCGAGGGCCGGACACAGGGCCCTCCTGGGCAGGAACGGTGACCATGCACAGAGGGGTGGGAACTCGAGAGGCCCCTGAAAATGCTTATTTCCAGGGGTGACGCCAGCCCTCCAGCCAGACTTGCCTCCCAGCCCCACTGGGAGCAAGTACACGCACATAACCACCTGGGGTCCTGCGAGGCTCAGGCCACAAACCCCCACCCAGTTCAAACGGCGGTTTCTTCACCCAACCTGACAGGCCTTTTACAAAACAGTCATTTCCTGCGCTTCCGTTTCCTTGCTGTCACACGGGTCACATGGAGGCCCCCGGGGACAGCGCCGCACACAGGGAACTGAGTGACAGCTGAAGTCCACAGGGCCTCGCCGGTTCCTTCACCGCTTCGGGCTCCCTGGGGCCCCAGTTCCCCCACATCCTGAGGGAGGCTCACAGCAGCTGGGCGGGACTGCTCCCTCCCTCGGTTCCTCCAAATATTGACCAATGGTGTGCCGAGGCTGTGTGCTGGGAGATGCGGCCCACTCCCCTCCGGACAGACTTCCCTCCATCCCAAGACTTGAAGGGTTCCGCAAACAGGTCGCTGTGCCCTCCTAGCCGGTCAGTGAGCCCCACCACCCACCCGGCCCAGCTCTCGGTGGGACTCCGCCCAGGAATCCGCAGGACAGAGGTTACTCTGCCTGGCCCGCTGGCCGCCACCATCGCTGGGGACTCAGACCATCCCACAGCGGGCGGCAGAGGACTGTGGCCGCGACTCAGAGGCCCCTGAGTCCACCTTCCAGAGCTTTCAACATGCACAGTACTGAGCCTCTTGGCCTGATCACTCTGTAAAACGGAGAGAACGCGGGCGGCCCGGCCGGTGGGAGCACAGCACTGCAGCCATCCCGCAGCAAGGGCCTCACGAACAGTGCTGAGCTGGAGGCTGGCCGCAGGACCTACTGATCAGAAACGGCCTAGAGGCCCTGGCCGGGCAGCGCAGTTGGTGAGAGCGTCATCCTGATAGGCCCAGGTTGTGGGTTCCATCCCTGGTCAGGACACATCCTAGAATCAACCAATGAAGGCATAAGTAAGCGGAACAACAAATGGACGATTCTCTCGCTCTCTCTTTAAAATTAATAACAATTTTAAAAAGTAAAATACTTTTTAAAATGGCCTAAGAAGGCAGATGGGAGTGTTGGCAGCATGGAGGCAGGCCTGGTGTAATGACCTGAAAGGTGAGGGGTCTTGGGAGGTGACTACAGAAGGTGGAGTAAAGTGAGGGGTGTGGCTCGGAAGTCCTCTCAGCCTGTGGGGTGTCTCCACCAGGGAGGCGACGCTTTCCAAGAAGAGCGTGCTTGTGGCAGGTACTTCCTGGTGACCCGAACCAGCGAAGCCATGCCCACCTCGAATGGGCTGACCTGTGATGGAGCCAGGAGGACACTGCAGAAATGAGTGGTGACCTCTTAGACCAGGCCATGCACCACATTGCAGCTTCAACCTTTCTCTCCTGAGTCACCCGTTCTAGGGAGCCAGCTGCCTTGTTGTGAGGAGAGCCCCGTGTGGGGAGGAGGCCCCCCGCCTGCACCTGCTGGCCATGAGGGAGTGAATCATGTGGAAGTGGATCCCTGGCCTCAGTCAAACCTTCAGATGAGCTCTCAGCCCCGGGCCAACATTGGACCCCAGCCTAAGGGAGACCTCGAGTTAGAACCACTCTGCACCCAAATTCCTGACCTGCCCAAACTAACTGAGTTGATAAGTGTTTACTAAATCTTGGATAATTTGTTATGCAGTGGTAGGTGATAGAACACGGTTATCAGGAAAAAAGGAGCAAGGGGTGATCTAAGGATAGGGGAGCATCAGCCCACAGGGGAGAAGTGTCCACGGGGAATTAATGGCACACATTCCTATTTCTCTGTCCAATTATTTCATTACTGACTCACTGGTCCAAACTGGGTCCTCAACCCTGAAGGGTTTCCTGGTGACGATGGTGAAGGTCCATTTGTGCTGTTCACTCTCAATAAGGCCTCCCCCTGTTCTGCCCCCGCCCGCTCAGCGCCAGGTGCGGGGCTGCTTCCTCCTCCCCAGCTGCTGCAGGGGGCAGCTCCGCTGGAGAGGGACCTCCCGCGGGCGGGCGGCAGTGTCTGGCCAGCCCCCTCCTGCAGGCCTCAGCGCCTGTGTGGGGCCAGAGCTGGAAGAGCAGGTGCACAGGGGCCCTTCCACCCGGGGCGCCAGTCGTTCCACTTAGCACTGACCCGAGGGGAGGGCCCGGGCCAGGCAAGAAACCCTGGGCAGGAGAAGGCTGAGCCAGGGGAGCCCACATCCCGAGGGGAGGCTCCTGCCCAGCTCAGCCTCACAGGGGAGGACGTGGGAGAGGCAGAGAGAGAGAGAAACATCAATGATAGGGAGAAATGTCTATCGGCTGCTTCCTGCACGTCCCCTCCGGGGGATCAAGCCCAAAACCCAGGCATGTGCCCTGACCAGGAATGAAATGTGACCTTTCGGTGCATGGGATGATATCCAACCACTGAGCCCCCTGGCCAGGGCAATATATGGGGCATTCTTACGTTAACAAAATTATTGAATGTGTATCTGAAATTCTGATCTAACTGGGCACCCTGTATTGTACTAAGCAACCCTAATTTCACCCAGTGACCAGGATCAGCCAGACTATCTGAGCCAAATAGCCAGCTTGTGGCAGCCACACCCAACCAGGTACAGTGTCACCCGCACCCCATTTTAGATGCCCATCCCTTGGACACCAATGCCCTTCCAGCCCTGCTCCCCTCCCCCGCCCCCCCGCCCTGGCCACTCTGTCAGCTTTGGGCTCCTCTCGAGGTAGAAACTGTAATTTCTCTGCACCATCGGCTAAAAACAGAGAAACAGACACAGGGATGCCTCAGCTGAACTCAGGTTCAAGTTCATGGAATGCTCTATGACTGTGAGAAATGCTCGCCTGTCTGAATTCAAATAACGGACTCAGAGGCAAAAGTGTGGTGAGAATGAGACTTTTAATATGCTCTGGAGAGCAGGTGTCCGGCTGTGCAGACGCCCGGCAGCGAGCACAGCCTACTTCCCCTCGCGGTGCGAGTCCCTCTGTCAGGGTCTCCGAAGGAAGACCCGACCAGCATGTCCTTCAGTAATTGTATGATGAGGTTTCAAATGGGGACATAGCCCCTAGAGGGGTCCCTGTGGAAGGGAAGTTTCCTAATAAGAGGGTCTTCCATACATGAGTTCAAAGGGACTAAGGAAGGGGGTTGCCTTGATGTGCTTAAGGGCTAGAGGTAGGAGAGTAGTTTAAGGTTCTTCAGTTTTGTGAGTTAATTTATTAGGTGAGACTGAATTAAGGAATTTGTCTTTTCTACCTTGCCTGAAGATTGGGGCCGGTCGGGGCATGTAAGTTCCACTGGATGTTCAGAGTGGAGGAGACCTGTTGAGTCATTTGAGATGTGAAAGCAGGTCCATCATCTGATTGCAGTGAGGTGGGGAGGCCGAATTGGGGATGACAAGCTGAATGGGAGCTGTGTGACCTCGGAGGACTTTCAGACGCAGTGGGCAATGCTTCTGCCCAGCCTGAGGAGGTGTCCACGAGGGTTAAGAGATACTTGGTTCTTTTAATGGGGACAAGTGAGTGCAGTCAATCTGCCAGTCTTGTCCAGGGGTTTGGCCCTTGCCTGATGAGTGGGGAAAGGAGGAGGTCTAGCCTGTCCTGGGGGAGATACTGAGTAACAAGTAGAACAGGTTTTGGGAATATCTTGCAGTAAGGAGGCTAGGCTAGGACATGGGGTGAGGGGGGGGGAGGGGGAGTTAGGATTTGTAGAAGTGGTCTGTATCCTATATGTAGGGAATTGTGAGTAGCCCAAAAGATATCACGGGCCTGTCCCTGGGGAAGGATATACTTGCCCTGAAATTCTTTTTTTTTTTTTTTTTTTTTTAGTTTCTCTTTCTGTGAGTTCATTATTGGTGTATTAAAAAGCCATGGATTTCTGGGTGTTAATTTTGTATCCTGCTACATTGCTGAATTCATTGATTAAATCTAGTAGTTTTTTATGGAGTCTTTCGGGTTTTCTATGTACAACATCATGTCATCTGCGAATAATAACAATTTTACTTCTTCTTTTCCAATTTGGATGCCTTTTATTTCTTCTTCTTGTCTTATTGCTGTGGCTAGCACTTCCAGTACTATGTCAAACAGGAGTGGTGAAAGTGGGCATCCCTGTCTTGTTCCTGTTCTTAGGTGAAATGGTTTTAGTTTTTGCCCATTGAGTATGATGTTGGCTATAGGTTTGTCATATATGATCTTTATTGTGTTGAGATATGTTCCCTTTATTTCCACTTTGCTGAGAGTTTTTATCAAAAATGGGTGTTGGATTTTGTCAAATGTTTTTTCTGCATCTATTGATATGATCATGTAATTTTTGTCTTTCAATTTGTTTATGTGATGTATCATGTTTATTGATTTGCGAATATTGTACCAGCATTGCATCCTAGAATAAATCCCACTTGATCATGGTGTATGATCTTTTTAATATATTGCTGGATGCGATTTGCTAATATTTTGTTGAGGATTTTAGCATCTATGTTCATCAGGGATATTGGCCTGTAATTCTCTTTCTTTGTAGTGTCTTCATCTGGTTTTGGAATTAGGATAATGCTGGCCTCATAAAACGAGTTTGGAAGTGTTCCTTCCTCTCGAATTTTCTGAAATAGTTTGAGGAGGATAGGTGTTGGTTCTTCTTTGAATGTTTGGAAAAACTCCCGTGAAGCCATCCAGACCTGGGCTTTTGTTTGGTGGGAGTTGTTGTTTTTTTTATTACTGCTTCTATTTCATCGGTTATTATTGGCCTATTCAGGTTTTTTTATTCTTCCTGATTCAGTTTTGGGAGATTGTATTTTTCTAGGAATTTGTCTATTTCATCCACATTGTCCAGCTTATTGGCATATAGTTGTTCATAGTATTTTCTTACAATCAATCCTTTGTATTTCTGTGGTGTCCGTGGTTACTTCTCCACTTTCATTTCTGATTTTATTTATTTGGGTAATCTCTCTTTGTTTCTTGATGAGTCTGGCTAAAGGTTTATTAATTTTGTTTATCCTTTCAAAGAACCAGCTCTTGGTTTCATTGATTTTTTTTTTAGTCTCTATGTTATTTATTTCTGCTCTAATCTTTATTATTTCATTCCTTCTACTTACTCTAGGCTTTTCTTGTTGTTCCCTTTCTAATTCTTTAAGTTGCAGGGTTAAATACTTTATTGCTGATTTTTCTTGTTTTTTGAGGTATGCCTGTAGTGTTATGAACTTCCCTATCAGGACTGCTTTTGCTGTATCCCAGAGATTTTGCGTTGTTGTGTGTTCATTTTCATTTGTTTCCAGGAAGTTTTTTATTTCTTTCTTGATCTCCTTGGTAACCCATTCATTGCTTAATAACATGCTATTTAGCCTCCATGTATTTGAATGTTTTGGGGTGTTTTTACTGTAGTTGATTTCTAATTTCATTCCACTGTGATCTGAGAAGATGCTTGATATGATTTCAGTCTTCTTGAACTTATAGAGACTTGTTTTGTATCCTAACATGTGGTCTTTGTGAATGATCCATGTACACTTGAAAAGAATGTATATTCTGCTGCATTGGGGTGAAATGTTCTATAAATGTCTATTAAATCCATCTGATCCAGTGTGTCCTTTAGAGTCTCTGTTTCCTTGCTAAGTTTTTGTCTGGAAGATCTGTTCAGGGAAGTCAGAGGGGTGTTAAAGTCCTCTACTGTGCTGTATTGTTGTAAATCTCTCCATTAAAGTCCTCTAGAAGTATATATATATATTCTGCAGCGTTGGGGTGAAATTTGTCTATTTGTCTATCTCATCCACATTGTCCAGTTTGTTAGCATACAGTTGTTCATAGTATTTTCTTACAATCCTTTGTATTTCTGTGGTGTCCATGGTTACTTCTCCACTTTCATTTCTGATTTTATTTATTTGGGTTTTATTTATTTATAGACAGCTCCTATATTGGGTGCATAAATGTTATATCCTCTGTTGGATCGATCCCTTTAGTATTACGTAGTGACCTTTGTTGTCTCTTGTGATGGCCTTCATTTTAAAGTCTATTTTGTTGGATATGAGTATTGCTACTCCAGCTTTTTTTTCTTTTCATTTGCATGGAAAATTTTTTCCCATCCCTTCACTTTCATCCTGTGTGTGTCTTTTGTTGAGGTGGGTCCTTTGTAGACAGCATATAGTTGGGTCATGTTTTTGTATACTTTCAGCTACCCTACACCTTTCAATTGGAGCATTTAATCCATTTACATTTATGGTTATTATTGAGAGGTACTTATTTATAGCCATTTTAATTCTGTATGTCTAGGTTTCTCTCTCTGTTTCTTCTTCTTAGCAATCCCTTGAGCATTTCTTGTAATGCTGGCTTGGTGGTGATGAACTCCTTTAGCCTTTTTGTCAGGTAAGCTCTTTATTTGACCATCTATTTTGAATGATAGCATTCCTGGATATAGTAATCTTGGTCTCAGATCCCTGCTTTCCATTACTTTGAGTACTTCATGCCATTCCCTTCTGGCCTGTAGAGTTTCTGATGGGAAATCAGGTGTCAGCCTTATGGGAACTCCTTTGTAGGTAACAGTTTTCTTTTCTCTTACTGCCTTTAAGATTCTCTCTGTCTTTAATTTTTGGCATTTTAATTACCATATGTCTGGGCATGGGTCTGTTTGGGTTATTCTTGTTTGGGGTTCTCTGTGCCTCCTAAACTTGTGTGACTTTCTCCTTTATTAGGTTTGGGAAGTTTTTTATCATTATTTCTTCAAACATCTTCTCTATGCCTTTCTGCCTCTTCTGGCACACCTGCTATTCTAATATTGCTACGTTTCACATTGTCCCACAGCTCCCTTAAGCTGTCCTACTGTTTTCTAATTGTTTTTTTCTTTTTTGTTTTTTCTTTTTTTTATTTTTCGCTAAAAGTATTACAAAGGGTATTACATAAGTGTCCTTTTTCCCCCCCACCCTTGACAAGCCCCTGCCCTCCCTTACCCCCCAGTGTCTTATGTCCATTAGTTATGGTTATATGGATGCATACAAGTCCTTCGGTTGATCTCTTACTCCCCTCCCTCCTGTCCCCCAACCCTCCCTGGCCTTCCCACTGCAGTCCGACAATCAGTTTGAGGCAGCTCTGCCACTGTATTTATTATTGTTCAAAAGTTTGTAATGGTCTTATTTATCCATGAAAGAGTGAGATCATGTGGTATTTTTCCTTCATTGACTGGCTTGTTTCACTTAGCATAATGCTCTCCAGTTCCATCCATGCTGTTGCAAATGGTAAGAGTTCCTTCTTTTTAACAGCAGCATAGTATTCCATCGTGTAGATGTACCACAGTTTTCTAATCCATTCATCTACTGATGGGCACTTAGGCTGTTTCCAGATCTTAGCT
>NW_005873169.1:8138-17422 GCF_000147115.1 Myotis lucifugus
ATTCTTTGGAAAAAGGAGAGGGTTGCTGAAAAAGGCCCCAAGAACCTCTTATCGTGGTAAGGTCCCCACATAGAGAATCCGTCGTGTACCCACGACAATACCTTCAGTTCCTTGCTCCCCTCCCTCAGGGGTAGAATGGGGCACAGGGAATTAGAAGTGGGCTATTGAGGAAGGTGGTCTTTGGGTGGCCCGAGAAGCGAGTGTTAGGTGGGAAAAAGTCTGTACTGGAGCTTTGAGTTCTCAGGATTTGGGGCTCTCAGAGGTCGGGGGAGAAGGTGGTTGCTGCTTAGGAGGGTCTAGGTTTTGGGGAATCTACTGTAGGTGAGGGAGGTGCACAAGGGGGTAGCGGTCGGTGGTCTCCTGGGTCAAAAGTAGTTTCAGAATCAGAAGTGTTAGGGGTGATGTTTCGTGTGAAGGAGAAGCTCTGACGGTAGAGCAGGACTGAGAGAGAGGCTGGGACTGAGGGTGAAAAGGCCTGGACGGAGGGAATCTCTGACCATTTTCCATTGCGGTGACAGCAATTATCTAAATCGCGCAATGTGTTAAGATGGAAAGTGCAGTTTTCAGGCCATTGAGACTTATTATTTAGCTCACATTGTGGCCAAACAGTGTTAGAAAAGAAAATGAGGGCCCTGGGCCTGCTCTGCCCTGTGAGTGTGCAGAGGGAGTGCAGCGTGGCCCACGAGAGAGGAGGGGTGAGTGACGGATCACAAATCCCAAGGTGACTGCTTAGGGCAGGCGTCCCCGCTGCTAAACAAATCACCCCGAGAAACGAGGGGTGACCCTCCAGACTGGGCGTCCCCAGTCCAGAAGGACCCGGGGCTGAATGGCTGAGGAGCCTTCTGGCCTAGCGCTAGGGCTTTCGAGAAGAGAGACCTTCGAGAAGTCAGTGAGGGAGAGTGGACAGAAGACTCCAGACGAAACTGTGGAACGTCACTCACCTAGAGAAGACTGGCCGGTGTGGGATGGAGGGTCAGCGATGGAGAAGGAGAGGTTCCCGATCCGGTATCCTCCTTGGCTGGTTCGGGAGGGCCCTTAAGGGAGGGAGGCCTGATCGAGGCCGGCAATCGAGTCACCAAGTAGGATTGGGAGGCAAGCCCAGGACGAGCTGCTGCTGCCTACTGCTCTCTCAGTAGTAAACTCGGGGTGACTGAAGCCGGGGTCACTGAAGGAGGAACACATAAGGCCAAAGGGGGTAAAGAATAATAAATTTATTAGGTCATCTGGATACCAGATGGGCTGAGCCCCAAAATGGTACCAGCCCCCAAAGTCGGGGAGTCGGAGGTTTTTAAAGGACTCTAGGCGGCTTTTTCTGGACGGAGAATTCTCTGCAGGTCCAGATTCTGGGAAAGTCCGGAGGGGAGAGATAATGGTCTTAGCAAGTGCAATGTGGTCTAAGCAAGCGGAATGTCCACTGTGAAGTGGCCTAAAGGTCAGTTCCCAGGGCAGGGGGTGTCGATTCAATTGTTTGGTCAGACCTAACACCTCCTCTGGGGCCTGGGGGCTGAGTATTGTGGGGTCACCTGTCTCCTCATGCACCACCTAGGCTGGGGCCTTGTAGCTGCCTCCAGATGGGAGGACCTTCCTGGAACACGTGCTACTAGTCCCGTGCACAGCTCTCATACCGCCCCCCCCCCCCATCCTGTTTGCCCTGGGGAATTTAGGACTCTGCTGGAGATGGACCACAGGGGCCTTTCCTGCAAACACCCTGCCATTTGAGGGTGTCAGCCTCAGGCAGCACCTTCTCACCCTCTCACGGGCAGAGGCGGGAAGAGGCTGGTACGTGTGGACAAGCCTTGTGACTGTCAGCACAACAGAAGGTCTAACCCGCAGGGACATGACAGCACCCTTTGTCAAAAATGAGTCTTTGGGCACATATGTAATATCTTAATCAATAAAGAAAAAACAAACAAACAAAACCAAAAAAACACACACACAAAAAAACGAGTCTTTTATGAGGTAGAATATTGGTTGTTTTTGCCTGCTCTTGTTGGACGGGAGGTGCCCCCACCCCTTTCTTCTGAAGAGAAAACCTGGGGGGGGAGGGGGTGGCAGCCGGTGGCCCAGCCCCAGACAATGGATGACCAGCCCCTCTAGGCCCGGCCCTCAAACACTGCCCCGCAGCCTTCCAGACCTTCTCCCTGGCCTGCAGGGCAAGTGGCAGGAGACAGGCCAGAGCGCAGGGTCGCAGCTGAGCTGAGCTGACCCACATGGCCTGGGCGCTCTCCCAGGACCTGAGTCTGGGTCACAGGGAGGCCTGTGGAGGCCTCCGAGGCAGAAGGGAGGGGTGCAGTGCAACCTCCGTCTTCAAACTGAATTCCTGGCGGATGTTCAAGAAGCGATTTGTTAAAAAACTGAATCTTTGCTGAAACCGGTTTGGCTCAGTGGATAGAGCGTCGGCCTGCGGACTGAGGGGTCCCAGGTTCGATTCCGGTCAAGGGCATGTACCTTGGTTGCGGGCACATCCCCAGTGGGGAGTGTGCAGGAGGCAGCTGATCGATGTTTCTAACTCTCTATCTCTCTCCCTTCCTCTCTGTAAAAAATCAATAAAATATATTTTTTTAAAAAAAATTTAAAAAAAAAAAACAACAACAAAAAAACTGAATCTTTTTTTTCCCATTAGAAAAAATGTAAATTGGACTAATTCGTTCCAGACCCCCAAATGATTCCCCGTTTTCACCTTTCCTACATACAGTTCATGTCTAATGGACTGTCTAACCTGTAAACAAATATTTCCTTTCTTAAATTTGTGGAGCCCCCCTACTCGCCTTAGACCAGTGCTTCTCAACCTGTGGGTCGCGACCCCTTTGGGAGTCGAACGACCCTTTCACAGGGGTCACCTAAATACATCCTGCATATCAGATATTTACATTACGATTCATAACAGTAGCAAAATTACAGTTATGAAGTAGCAACGAAAATAATTTTATGGTTGGGGGTCACCACAACATGAGGAACTGTATTAAAGGGTCGCGGCATTAGGAAGGTTGAGAACCACTGCCTTAGACGAATCACTTCCAGCCGCCTCTCCCAGTTGCCCTGAGGAGTTGAGCACGCGGCCGGGCCTCACTCGTTCAAGATGGAAGACATTTGAGAACCGAGGTCTATAATGATAATTAATGTTTCCGAGACCTGGTAGAAAAGTTGGACAGCATCCATGAACAAATGGGGAATTTCAGCAGAGAGAGAAATTAATAATCAGATGAAAAGCTACAAATAAAAACTTGACATTCGAGCTGGAGAATTCCTTCAATGGGTCATTGGTGGATTTGACTTCAAATGAGGAAAAATCTGCACCCTGGAAGGCAGAGTAATGAAATGACCCAAACTGCAATGTAAGGAACGAAGAGAACAGAGCATCCAAGCAGCGAGGCAGGACTTCAAATTGTCCAACAAGTGTAAGTGAAGATGAAGAATAGAGAACAGGACGGAAGGAGTATTTGCAAAAATATGGTGGGAGATTTCACACAAATATACGCTAGATATAGCACAACTGTGTCCTCTGTGTTGGAGGTCTCTGTGTGGTGAGGTCTCTGTGGGGTCTCTCTGTATAAAGGGTATATGAGGTCTCTGAGGGGTCTCTGTGTGTCCTCTGTGTGTCCTCTCTGGGGGCTCTGTGTGGCTCTCCTCGGCTGGCCTTACTGCACTCCTATGGCAGAGCCCGGGCAGAAGAACTTGCTCCTTCCTGTTTCTTGCTGTTTCCTCAGCATCCCAGTCCATCTGTGGCGCTTCTGACAGGAGCACAGGGTCCTCAGCCAGGCCCCCACTCCCAGAACTCACCTCTTGGTCCCTGGGAGGAGCCAGCAGCAGCCAGGCTCAGGGTCCCCGCCCTGTGCCACCGCTGCCTGAGCTGAGGGCCAGGGCACGCTCTGACATGGGTCCCAGCTCCCCCAGGTCCTGGCTGGGCTGCCACGGCTGTGCCCACCTGGAGGCAACTCTGCAAAGGCAGGGCTGGGCTCCAGAGAGAAGCAGTATGTGGGAAACCTAATCAGAGTACGCCGGATGTTCAAGGCCAGGTTGCCATACGCAGGTACAAAAGCAAGGACACAGCGATATTACTATATGCACCAGGCAGGCGTACCTTTCTATGACCCAAACACTGATGTCACTATTTGGCAAGAAGCCTCTTTGTCTGAAGTTGGTGTAAGAGTGTTACTAGCCAGCAGGTGCCTGGCTCCTGTTCGCTAGACTGCTCTGTGACAGCTTTGTTGGCAGCTGATTTATAGGGTTACTTTGAAGAACTGTTTTGTCTGACGGCTCCTTGTTAGCAATGGCTACTTGGTCTGTAATAAAATCTCTCTTATATGCCTACAACTTCTCCTATCTTCTCCATCTAATACTGGCATCGGCAGTAAAATGGCTCCCATTGTCAGAATCTATGTTTTCAACAAGATCAGATCTGGGATAATGTGTTCTCAAATCACCTTGGGTGCGTTTCCGGCCGTAGCACTAGGCAGTGGAATAGCTTCAACCCAATTTGATAACTGATCTACTGCCGCCAGTAGGAGTTCTGTCTCCCTACTTTGGGCATTTCTGTATAATCCACCTGGATGCTCTGGGAGGGTCTAAGTCGGAGGCCTTCCCTTGGGGATTGTTCCTCAGGCCTGGGTACAACTTTCCTGCAGCAATGCAGCCTCTTGGACCTGTTTGCCACAGTCCTTAGAATGACATCACACAGAGCTGTGGCCCCAGTGGCTCCCTTTGTGCGGGAGGGCCGTGAGCTCTCATAATGGGTTTTGTAATCATTTCCCTCCCATCAGGCAGTTCCCACTTTCCTTCCTTATCCTTCACAGCTCCCACCTGGATGAACTTTCCCTCCTCTGGGCTAAACTGCAGAATAGCCTCCAGGGAGGCAGGCCTGGGACCAGAGTGGACATAGGAGTTTCAGATTGTTGCACTGCCTCCTGACGGCCTCATCCGCCAACCTGTTTCCCCGGGCTTCCAGGGTCCCCCCTTTTATGTGGGCAATAGCAATTGCTTCTGGCATCATCAGATTGTCCGGGACCTGAGTTATTAACTCCTTAGGAACAAGATCTCTGCCCTTGCTGTTGGTTAACCCCCTCTCCATCCAGATTTTTCCGAAGGTAAGTACCACTCCAAAGGCGTACTTAGAGTCTACATAACTCGTTCCTTCCTTTCCTGCTACATTTTTAGGGCCTGAGTGAGAGCATAGAGTTCACAGGTTTGAGCTGACCAATTGTTTGGTAGCCTTCCCGCTTCTAGGATGCGTAAACTTTCACCATCTAGTACAGAAGAGCCATTGTGTCTTTCACCCTGTATTACCCAAGAAGACCCGTCCACAAACAGTTTAAGACCCGTATAGAATGATGTCTCTTGTAAATCTGGCCTGACCTTGGTTTGATACTATTAAATCAAGGCAATTATGGGCCAAAGGGGCTGAGGTTTCTCCACCCAATAGGAAGCTTGCAGAGTTCACACAATTGTCTGTGGTAAGAATCAAATCATCTCTTTCTAATAGGATTGCTTCATATTTCAAGATCCTGGAATCTGTCAACCACCTTCCCACCTTCTGGTTAAGGATGGTCCGGACCGGATGAGGGGTGCTCACGATGAGGCCCCTCCGAAAGTTAACCTTCTCCTCTCTTCAGTGAGAATGGCTGTCGCTGCGACCGACTGAGTGCACGCCGGCCATCCGCTAGGCACGGGGTCCAGCAGTTTGGATAGAAAGGCCACTGGTTGCCTCTGCCCCCCTGTTCCTGGGTTAAAACTCCTAGGGCTGTTCCTTGGTCCACAGTGAAGAATAAATGGAAGGGCTTCCCTAGAGAGGGCAGCGACAAAACAGGGGCAGCGATAAGAGTTTGCTTCAGGGTATCTATTTGCCCAGTTCCCTCAGGATCGCATAGAAGGGGTCAGGGCCTTCCCCCAGGAGTTTGGAATGTAAGTCTTTTGTCTTAAGAATTTATGAGTCACCCATAGTCTGCAGTACCCCACTCGCCCCAGGGATTTCCCGAGGTCCTGCTTTGTTCTAGGCAGAGGCATGTTTATTATTCCCGAAACTTTTTCAGGGTTCAGCTTCCCTTTCCCTTCACTAATCAGGTGACCCCGATATTTAACTTCCCCTCCACACATTGTGATTTTCTTCTGGAGATTCTTAATCCTTCTCGTCCCAGGAAAGTTAGGAGACCTATCGTTGCTTCTGTGACTTGGTCCTTTCTGACCCCTGAGATCAATAGATCATCCACATATTGAAGTCCCATCGGAGGTGCTGGTTCAGACTTCTCTAATATCTGTTCTAAAATTTGCCCAAACAAAATTGTCAGATTCTGTAGCCTTGGGGAAGGACCGTCCCCCTGCACGGCTGTTTTCAGCTTGTCGTGGGGTCTTCCCATTCGAAGGCAAACACGTTTCTGCTCTCCTCAGCCAGGGACAGGCCCAACAGGCATCTTTTAAGTCTACTGCACCGAACCGTTTATGCTCATAAGGAGTTGTACTAAGCAGAGGATAGGGGTTTGGAACAACCGGATGTCTATTTTGGATGATTTGGTTGATCGCCCTTAAGTCCTGCACCAGCCTGTAAGGGCCGTCTGGTTTCTTACTGGCAAGACGGGAAGGGAGTATTATAGGGTGACGTGCAGGGCTCAGTAACCCGTCCCTCACCAATTCCTCTGGGACCGGCTGTGAACCTTGTCTGCCTTTGCCTTCCAGAGGAAGGGGTATTGTTTTCTCCTAAGGCTTTCGCCTTATTCTTAAGTTCAGTCTGGATGGGCGGGTTTTAAGACTCCTCTGTTGCCCTTTATACCCCAAATCTCCGGTTGAATTTGACCCCTTTCCTCCTCGGAAAGGAGGTTTGAAGTAACTAGTATCTATTTGTGATTTCTTCCAAGCCAACCCCCAGCTTTATCATGAGGTCTCACCCTAATGGGTTAGTCCCACCTGGGCACAGAGAGGAAGGCAACTCCAGCATATTCATCCTTATACTTTTCTGGTGTTTTGTCAAAGATAGGACGCCCCCCTTGTGGCCCCGAGACCAATACTTTTTTTTAAAATATATTTTTATTGATTTCAGAGAGGAAGGGAGAGGGGGAGAGGGAGAGAGCGATAGAAACATCAATGTTGAGAGAGAATCATTGATTGGCTGCCTCCTGCACGCCCCACACTGGGGATCGTGCCTGCAACCCAGGCATGTGCCCTTGACTGGAATCGAACCTGGGACCCTTCAGTCTGCAGGCCGAGGTTCTATCCACCAAGCCAAACCAGCTAGGGCGTGAGAGAGACCGATACTTTTGACTCTGATAAATGTAACCCTTTAGGAATATGGGTCTGTGAAGAGTGGCAGCGCCCGAGTCTATAGGAAGGCTATTTCCTCCCTAGTGGGCCCCACCTCTACATCTATCGGGGCTGCTGGTAGGACCCGAGTAGTAAGAGCCCTGGCTTCCCTGGCCCCGGTCAGAAGTCATGGGCAGGATTGCCTTACTCTCCCTCCCCAGCCGGACACTCTCTTTGGAAACGCCCGCTCTTCCCCACTCGTAGCACCTCTCACTCCCTCTGTCCCTGCGTGGTTCTGGGGTTTTGAACCCTTTGCATCCCACCTCTCACTTGTTCTTTGCCCTGAGAGTTGGAGACCAGCCTTTTCCTGAGTTGGCTGTTCCGTTGTGGACGGCAGCAATTTCACTTTCTGCTTCTGCTTTTCCTCATCCCTCTTCACATATACTTTCTGAGCTTCTCGTAATAATTCCCCAAGCCTCTGTCTTTCCAATTTTCTAATATCTGTAATTTTCTTGAAATGTCGGGCCAACTGTTGGTAACAATGCAATTTCAACATTCACTGACCCAGTGGGTCCTCGGGGTCTAACCCACAGCACTTGCTCATTTGGCCTTTTAGTCTTGATAAGAACTCGAAAGGCCCTTCTTTGCCTTGCTGAATATTAAAGGCTTTATTTAGGTTCTGAGACCGGGGAACTGCTCCCCTAATTGCTTTTATGGCTAATTCCCTAAGGTCTCTCATGTGCCCTCGATGGCCCATGTTATTATGGTCCAACTGGGCTCCTGGTTTGGGAATTTACCATCTGCTGGGAGTGCCCCAGGGCCAGCGGGGGTTCTGTTCCCAGACCGCCATAGCCGACCTTCGAACCCTTCCTCTCCCTCCCCCGAGAATAGATTCCCCAAATAGACATTAAGTTGGCCCACACCTATACTTGGGGGCCTAGAGATTGATCTAATTGGTCAGCCACGCCGTGTGGGTCTTCCAGCAGAGGCTTCGGCTCTTTCTTGAGTTCCCTCCCCTCTGAGCTGGTGAGCGGGGCATTCACAAAGCCTGTCCCCCTCCTCCGGAGGGCCCCTCCCTCAAGGGGTATCATCTCTGAGGAGCCGAGGAGACAGGAGGGGCAGGCTGTTGGCAACCAAGGGGAGGGCTCTGGCGGTGCCAAGGCTTCAGGGCCTCGTCAGGAGGGGATTCTCCCCGAGGGGAGACGGGGCTGGAGGCCGGCCATCTGAGGTCATTCCTCGGGTGGCTCCCCACTGGTGAGGAGGAGGAAGGCAGGACACGGGCCCCATTTGTCTGCTCGGCTTGTTCCTCCTGAGGCTTCCCTGGCTTCCTGGGGTACGGAGCTGGCCCTTCCTCCAGCAGAGCGCAGCTCCCCGAGGCCGGTCTGTCCGCACCTGCCCTCGTGGCTGGCAGGTCTGTCCGCACCTGCCCTCGTGGCTGGCAGGTCTGTCCGCACCTGCCCTCGTGGCTGGCAGGTCTGTCGCACCTGCCCTCGTGGCTGGCAGGTCTGTTTGTACCTGCCCTCGTGGCTGGCAGGTCTGTTTGTACCTGCCCTCATGGCTGGCAGGTCTGTCGCACCTGCCCTCGTGGCTGGCAGGTCTGTCGCACCTGCCCTCGTGGCTGGCAGGTCTGTTTGTACCTGCCCTCGTGGCTGGCAGGTCTGTCGCACCTGCCCTCGTGGCTGGCAGGTCTGTTTGTACCTGCCCTCGTGGCTGGCAGGTCTGTCGCACCTGCTCTCGTAGCTGGCAGGTCTGTTTGTACCTGCCCTCGTGGCTGGCAGGTCTGTTTGTACCTGCCCTCGTGGCTGGCAGGTCTGTCGCACCTGCTCTCGTGGCTGGCAGGTCTGTTTGTACCTGCCCTCGTGGCTGGCAGGTCTGTCGCACCTGCTCTCGTGGCTGGCAGGTCTGTTTGTACCTGCCCTCGTGGCTGGCAGGTCTGTCGCACCTGCTCTCGTGGCTGGCAGGTCTGTTTGTACCTGCCCTCGTGGCTGGCAGGTCTGTGCCCTCTCGCAGTCTGGTACCCCTCAGGAGATAATGACCTGCTGGCTTAGGCCTGCTCC
>NW_005873169.1:18234-29577 GCF_000147115.1 Myotis lucifugus
GGGCTATCTAGGGCTGTGGTCGGCAAACTGTGGCTCGCAAGCCACATGCTTGCTCTTTGACCCCTTGAGTGTGGCTCTTCCACAAAATACCACGTGCAGGCACGCACATACAGTGAGATTGAAACTTCGTGGCCCATGTGCAGAAGTCGGTATTTTGGGGAAGAGCCACACTCAAGGGGCCAAAGAGCCGCATGTGGCTCGTGAGCTGCAGTTTGCCGACCACTGATCTAGGGGAATTTACTTCTGTCGAATTTTCCCCATCCTTCTTTTCTGTTTGTGAAATTTTGTTCCCCATTTCAGACACCTGACTGAGCTTTCCCCATCAGAGGCTCCCCCCGCTCCCCCCCACACACACCTTTTTCTGGGGTTTCCTACACCCCATCCCCCATTGCTTCCTCCGTCTCGGGCTCGGCCCTCCTGGGAAACTGGAACCTGGACTGGGAGTCCACACCCGCTTCGGGTCTTGAGGACACGTCTCAGAAACACACACACACACACACAGACTCAGCCTCCGAAAGGTCCTGACCGCCAGGAAGTGCTCGCTTTTGCTGACTTCGGCCAGTGCGCATGGAGCCACCTGGCCATACCCACGGAGCCACCTGACCCTGCCCACGGAGCCACCTGACCTCGCCCACGGAGCCACCTGGCTGCACCCACGGAGCCACCTGACCTCGCCCACGGAGCCACCTGACCGCACCCACGGAGCCACCTGGCTGCACCCACGTAGCTACCTGGCCTCCTGGGGCCCGCTGGCCCACTCATCCCCAGCTCGAACCCCTCCTCGCGAGGCCGCAACTTGGCAGCGGGAGGCTTCTCCTCAGGAGAGGGGTCCTGGGGTCCCCATGGCAACCAACAAAATCCCAGATGAGCCCCCAAAATTATTAGAAAGAAGGGGAGCCCCAGAACCAGGGGTCCTGGTTAAGGACACCCGGGAGCCAGACAGCAAGGCGATAGGTTCCTCCTGCCGGAGGGTGCACAGCCCACACAGGGCTGGCAGCGCCCGGGGTCCCTGACGCCCACGCCCCTCACCCCTCACTCTGATGGGTCAGAGGACGAGAGAAACCGAAACGCAAGACGCGGGTCATGGAGTCAAAATGGCTGCTTAAGCTAAGAGACTCCCTTCTCTGACAAATGATGGCTTGTTTATTCTCAAAGACCCCGGGGCAAGATGCCCACCTCTGGCCTCAGGGCCGGCCACACTCCTCCCTCAGCCCCTGCGACCCTCCAGCCCACAAGGTCGGGAGGGAGCGGGAGAGGCGCTGAGCCGCTCCACAGCTGTGCTCATCCTGGCAGCTCCTGGTGCTTCCGTCTGCCTTTGAGGACGGACAGTGCAGACCAGGGGTGCCGAGGGCCCGGGTGCGGTGGGCGCCCCCTTCCTTCTGGAAGCCTAAGCAGGCACTGGGGAGGCCCCCCCCCACCCTCCGCTCCCAGGAGAAAAAGCATACATTTGCAAACAAATTTGTGCTGGCAAGAAGGCATTAGGGCATAGAGCAGCGATGGCGAACCTTTTGAGCGTGGCGTGTCAGCATTTTGAAAAACCCTACCTTAACTCTGGTGTCGTGTCACATATAGAAATTTTTTTATATTTGCAACCACAGTAAAACAAAGATTTATATTTTTGATATTTATTTTATATATTTAAATGCCATTTAACAAAGAAAAATCAACCAAAAAAAATGAGTTCGTGTGTCACCTCTGACACGCGTGTCATAGGTTCGCCATCACTGGCATAGAGGGTGCGCTAATGGGGAAAAGCCGGTTCTCTCTATGAACTGACATTTTTGAAAAATTCTTCTATCAGGAAAAGCGTGAGAAGCACATTGCAATTGACCAGAAGAGACAATTTTTTTAATTTAATTTTTTAATTTTTTATTAGTTTTATTTTTCCCATCACTATTTATCCCCCTATGTAACCCCCTCCCCCCCTCCAGTCACCACACTGGTCTCCATGTCCATGAGAGGAGGCCGTTTGGGAGCAGCATGTAGAGTAAGGATGCAGGTGGCCTGAGCCTTCTGCCGCCCTCAGCTCTCGGGGGGAGGCCTGCCGAGACCCCTGCCGAGGAAGACGGTGGGGAACCAGGGCTCCGGGCCTGCCCGCCACAGAGGCCCAGCCCTTAGCATTCCGTCCTTGGCCACTGGTCACTGCGTCTGGGGCTGTGCCCTGATCCCCCACCACACCTGGCCTCCTGGTCGGAGACCTCCGCATAGAAATGCTCCCGCCTGCTCTAACCCCTGCCCCGCCTGGCTGGTTCCCAGCAGGATGAGGTTCTATCCTTTCCTGAGAGTAGCTGCTCTCTCTCCCCATTGCAGGAGTCTCTCCAGGTCATTCAGAAAAGTGGGAATAAGAAGAGAAAAAAGATCATCTCCGTTGGGTCTGGGCCAAGGGATCCTTACCTGCCTGGTGTTTCCATGTTCCCTCGGTGGCGGCAAGGTGATCCCGCTCAGAGCTGTGGACTAACACAAGGAGAGCAGTGCCCCACACACCCTGCCCACGATGGCATCGGTCACCTGCAGGGACTGGAGCGCTTTTCAGAGGAGAGAGAGGGTCCTCCACCATCTGCATCGCACTGCTGCCCGCAGGCAACAGAACTGGCAGCCATGGTGGCCTAGAGGCCCACGCTCACGTCACAGCTGTGCTGGGTCACAGAGGGCTCCTGAGGCAAAGAGAGGGCACTGAGAGGGGAGGCTGACCCACGGCCCCGCCCTCCCTGCCCCGCAGGCCCCATCCCTGCGCTCTCCTGGGCCTTCTAGACCAGGGCCTGGGAACCTTCTTTCTGCCAAGGGCCACTTGGATATTTATAACATCACCTCGGGCCATACAAAACCATCAGCTTAAACATGAGCCTGCTGCCCAGCCTGCACGGGTCAGGAGGTCACAGTTCATGCCCATTCAGGGCACAGGCCCAGGTTGTGGGCTCCATCCCCAGTAGAGGGCGTGCAGGAGGCAGCTGATCAATGATTCTCTCTCATAATTGATGTTTCTATCCCTCACCATCTCCCTTCCTCTCTGAAATCAATAAATATATATATTTTTAAATGAGCCTGTTATATTTGGTCAAATGTTTAACACACCCCTAATGCCTTGGCAGGGCCAGATGAAATGATTTCACGGGCGGATGCAGCCTGTGGGCTGGGTGTTCCCACCCCTGCTCTAGACCTTCATCAGTTTTCTATTTATTCCACTTGGAAGCCAGGTGTTGCCTGGTCCCTGCCTCTCCTGGAGACCTGGGCTGAATCTGCCGCTCTCCGACGCGGTAGCTGCTGAAAGTCTGAAGCGCACTCGGTGATTTCTGTGATTTCACAGGGATTGATCCTCTCAGAATCTCCTCTGTCCTCAACTCCATTATTTTTCACCACACATGTTTACCTTTTTTTTCTTTTTTCCTGTGAGAACATTTAAGTTCTACTCTAGTCGACACAATACAGTGCTATCAGCTGTCGATCGGATCCGCAGGCCTCGTCTTATAACTGGAAGCTTGTCCCTGCTGTGGGCCTCTCCCCACTTCCGCCAGCGCAGCCACGGGACCGCGTTGTGCTCCTTCTGTGAGCTCGCCTGTGGCTGTTAAGAATCCTCATGTAGGCGACAATATGCAGGACTCTTCCTCTGTCTGGCTCACTTCACTTAGCATAACGCCCTTCGGTTTCGTTGCTGCAAATCTCAGCCCCTTTCCCCACGTAATGAGTGTTTTACTTTCATCACTGCAGAAGTAGACCTTTGTACTTTTTTAAAAATTTATCTTTTTTGTTGAAAGTTTTACAGATGTCCTCACGCCTCCTGCCCACTCCCACCGCTCCCAGGCCTTCATCGCGCTATTGTCTGTGTCCATAGGTTTTGCATGTATGCATACAAGCTCCCCAGTTCATCTCTCCCCACCCATCCCAGCCTGCCCTCTGAGATTCCACAGTCTGTTCTATGCTTCTATGTCTCTGGATCTATTTTGTTCATCAGTTTATTTTGTTCATTAGATTCCATATATGAGTGAGATCATGTGATATTTGTCTTTCTCTGACTGGCTTATTTCGCTTAAGATCTGAGGAGTATTACAAAAAACTTTTACACATCTGAGTGAACAAATTACTCTCCAAAGAATACAAGCCTATAATGAGCAGCAGTTACTTCATTGGAGCTTACAGGTGAAAGTGACATGATATTTTAATCTCCATCAAACAAGGTAGCCAATTAAGCACCTAATCATGCAGTGAGGGAGTGAGCAGAGAAAAACATCTTATAAACATTACAATGGCCAAAGTGTAAATACATACACACTACAGTCACTCAGAGAGAAGGAAAGAGAAAAGAGACTGTTCTGTGACTTAAAGTTTTTAAAATAACTTTATTTAAAAATGGACTAAGTCACAGTTCCTTCAATCCATTACCATGTCCATAAAGGGTACTCCATTACAGCATATATAGCTTCCCATTTAAGAAAGAAGTGTGTGTGTCTTATAGCTGTAAAGAATGATTGCAATTTATCTATTTTTCCGAAGCACAGTCCAAACTTTACTAACGCAAAGCAGATGATAGGGGTTTCTTTCACAAAATGTTGGCAGTGACACATTTCAATTTCCACTAGCCAGAAAATAAAATAAACCCAACTGTCTCTTTCTCAATAATATAGCAAAACAGAGAACTTTAGAATAAAAATTCTAAACTTTTATTTCTAAAACAAATTCCTAGAAATATTAGGCCTAATTCAGGTGATTATCAGAAGGTAATACACTCAAATATTATCAGTCACTTTCACATATTGCTGGTGGGAAAGGACTGTAAAATAGTATGGTTGCTCTGATAAAGTTTGGCAGTTTATTATACATTTAAACATATCCTTATCACATGACCCAGCAATCCCATTTTTGGTTATTTTCTCTAGAGAAAGAAACCTTACACACACAAAAACCTCTAAGGAATGTTTAAGCAGATCTGTTCATAATCACCAAAACTGGCGAGAGCCCAAATGTTCTCCAATGGGTAAGTGAATAAACAAACTAGTGCCCATACAATGGACATTACTTAGAAGTGAAGAGATGGATGAATCTCAAAGGCACTGTGCTAAGTAAAGAAGCCAGTCTCAAAAGGTTACACACTGGGATTTCATTTATTTGACATTTTGTAAACGGCAAAACTCTACTGATGAAGATCAGAGCAGGTTTTGCCAGACACTAAGCATTAGGGGAGGGTGTGATTATAAAGGGAGAACCTGAGAGGTTTGTTGTGTTGATGGAACTGTGCAATATCTTTATTGTGGTGGTGAGTACACAGAAACCATCCAATCTGAAGAAAAAGAAAAGGAACACGAGGGACAATACCAAGAAGTTTTACATTTATGTCATCAGAGAGCGAGAAGCAGAGGAGAAAACATATTGAGCAAGAAATATGTATACCGATGGAAAAATATCTTTCAGGCAAATGGAAATGAAAAAAAAAAGCTGGGGTAGCAATACTTATATCGGACAAAATAGACCTCAAAGTGAAGGCCATAACAAGAGATAAGGAAGGCCACTTCATAATACTAAAGGGGACATAACCCTGATAGACATATATGCACCCAATGCAGGAGCACCCAAATAAATAAAAAAACTCCTGGAAGATATCAAGGGAGAGATTGACAACAATACAATTATAATAGGGGACTTTAATACACCACTGACATCACTGGATAAATCCTCTAGACAAAAAATCAGCAAAGAAACAGCAATCCTAAATGACTCACTAGATCAGATGGACTTAATTGACATCTTCAGAACATTTCACCCCAAAGCCATGGAATATACATTCTTCTCAAGTGCTCATGGGACATTTTCAAAAATAAACCACATATTGGGTCACAAACAAAGTCTCCCCAAATGCAAGAAGATTGAAATCATACCAAGCATCTTCTCAGACCACAATGGCATAATATTAGAAATAAACTACAATAAAAACAACCCAAAATACTCAAACACTTGGAAGCTGAATAGCATGTTATTAAATATTGATTGGGTTACCAATGAGATCAAAGAAGAAATTAAAAACATCCTGGAAACTAATGACAATGAAAACACAACAATCCAAAACCTATGGGACACAATGAAAGCAGTCCTGAGAGGGAAGTTTATAGTTCTACAGGCCTATCTCAAAAAACAAGAAAAAATGGTAGTAAATCATCTAACTCTACATCTCAAAGAATTAGAAAGAGAGCAACAAGAAAAGCCCAGAGTGAGCAGAAGGAAGAAGATAATAAAGATTAGAGCAGAAATAAATGACATAGAGACCAAAAAAACAATACATAAAATCAATGAAACCAAGAGCTGGTTCTTTGAAAGGATAAACAAGATTGATGAACCTCTAGCCAGGCTCACCAAGAAGCAAAGAGAGAGGACCCAAATAAACAAAATCAGAAATGATAGAGGTGACATAACAACAGACCCCACAGAAATACAAATGATTGTTAAAAGATACTATGGACATCTATACTCCAACAAACTAGACAACCTGGAGGAAATGGACATATTCCTAGAAAAATACAACATTCCAAAACTCAATCAGGAAGAATCTAAAAATCTCAATAGGCCAATAACTATGGAAGAAATTGAAGCAGTCATCAAAAAGCTTCCAGTAAACAAAAGCCCAGGACCAGACGGCTTCACAGGGGAGTTCTACCAAACATTCAAGGAAGAACTAAAACCTACCCTCCTCAGACTACTACAAAAAATTCAAGAGGAAGGAACACTTCCAAGCTCATTCTATGAAGCCAGCATCACTCTAATACCAAAACCAGATAAAGACAACACAATGAAAGAGAATTACAGGCCAATATCCCTCATGAACATAGATGCCAAAATCCTCAACAAAATCTTAGCAAATCGGATCCAGCAGTACATCAGAAAGATCATACACCATGACCAAGTAGAATTTATCCCAGGGATGCAAGGATGGTACAATATCCACAAATCAATAAACGTGATACATCACATAAACAAATTGAAAGAAAAAAACCACATGGCCATATCAATTGATGCAGAAAAAGCATTTGACAAAATCCAACACCCATTTTTGATAAAAACTCTCAGCAAGGTGGGAATAGAAGGATCATACCTCAACATAATAAAAGCCATAGATGACAAACCCACAGCCAACATCATACTCAATGGACAAAAACTAAAACCATTTCCCCTAAGAACAGGAACAAGACAGGGATGCCCACTCTCACCACTCCTGTTCAACATAGTACTGGAAGTATTAGCCATTGCAATTAGACAAGAAGAAGAAATAAAAGGCATCCAAATTGGAAAAGAAGAAGTAAAACTGTCCTTATTTGCAGATGACATGATATTATACATAAAGAACCCTAAAGACTTCATCAAAAAACTATTAGACTTAATAAATGAATTTGGCAATGTAGCAGGATACAAAATTAATGCCAAGAAATCTATGGCATTTCTATACACCAATAGTGAACTTACAGAAAGAGAGACTAAAAAAGCAATCCCATTTACCATCGCACCAAAAAAATTAAGATACCTAAGAATAAACTTAACTAAAGAGGTAAAAGACCTCTACTCAGAAAACTACAGGACGTTGAAAAAAGAGATAGAGGAAGACATAAAGAGGTGGAATAACATACCATGTTCTTGGATTGGTAGAATCAACATCATTAAAATGTCCATACTACCGCAAGCAATCTATAAATTCAATGCACTCCCAATGAAAATACCAACGGCATATTTCACAGACCTAGAACGAACTCTCCAAAAATTCATCTGGAATAAAAAAAGACCCCGAATAGCTGCAGCGATCCTGAGAAAGCACAAAGTAGGTAGGATCTCAATACCAGATATCAAGCTGTATTACAAAGCCACTGTTCTCAAAACTGCCTGGTACTGGCACAAGAACAGACATATAGATCAATGGAATAGAATAGAGAGCCCAGAAATCGACCCAAACCAATACGCTTAATTAATATTTGACAAAGGAGGCAAGAACATACAATGGAGTCAAGATAGTCTCTTCAATAAATGGTGTTGGGAAAATTGGACAGATACATGCAAAAAAATGAAACTAGACCACCAACTTACACCATACACAAGAATAAACTCAAAATGGATAAAGGACTTAAATGTACGACGGGAAACCATAAAAATACTAGACGAATCCAAAGGTAACAAAATCTCAGACATGTGCCGAAGCAATTTCTTCACCGATACAGCTCCTAGGGCATTGGAAACTAAAGAGAAAATAAACAAATGGGACTACATCAAAATAAAAAGCTTCTGCACAGCAAAAGAAACCATCAACAAAACAACAAGAAAGCCCACTGCATGAGAGAACATATTTGCCAATGTTATCACCAATAAGGGTTTAATCTCCAACATTTATAGGGAACTCATAAGAGGACATTCAGAAAGTCAAGAGACATATGAAAACATGCTCAAAGTCACTAATCATCCGAGAAATGCAAATCAAAACAACAATGAGGTACCATCTCACACCTGTCAGAATGGCTATCATCAACAAATCAACAAACGACAAGTGCTGAAGAGGATGTGGAGAAAAAGGAACACTCGTGCACTGCTGGTGGGAATGCAGACTGGTGCAGCCACTATGGAAGACAGTATGGAGTTTCCTCAAAAAACTAAAAATAGAACTCCCATTTGACCCCGTTATCCCACTTCTAGCAATATATCCCAAGAAAACAGAAGCACCAATCAGAAAGGATATATGCACCCCTATGTTCATAGCAGCACAATTCACCATAGCTAAGATCTGGAAACAGCCTAAGTGCCCATCAGTAGATGAATGGATTAGAAAACTGTGGTACATCTACACGATGGAATACTATGCTGCTGTAAAAAAGAAGGAACTCTTACCATTTGCAACAGCATGGATGGAACTGGAGAGCATTATGCTAAGTGAAATAAGCCAGTCAATGAAGGAAAAATACCACATGATCTCACTCATTTATGGATAATAAAGACCATTATAAACTTATGAACAAAAATAGATACAGAGGCAGAGCAACCTCGAACAGACTGTCAAACTACAGTGGGAAGGCCGGGGAGGGTTGGGGGACGGTGGGGGGGTGGTGGTAAGAGATCAACCGAAGGACTTGTATGCATGCATATAAGCATAACCAATGGACATAAGACACTGCGGGGTAGGGGAGGCCAGGGGATTGTCAAGGGCAGGGAAAAAAGGAGACATATATAATACTCTTTGTAATACTTTAAGCAATAAAACAGTAAAATATATATATATATATATATATATATATATATATATATATATATATATATATATAGTTGAAGAAATAATGGATGAAAAACTTGCCAAATTTTGTTAAAGACATAAACTTACAAATTCAAGAAGCTCAGATACCCCAGAGAGGATAAACACAAAGAAATCCATGCCTAAACACATCATAATCAAATTACTGAAAATTAAAGAAAAAAAATCCTGAATTCAATTAGAGAAAAGCAGACATATTTCATACAAAGAAACATGGATTCAAAAATGGTTGCTGAAACTGGTTTGGCTCAGTGGATAGAGCATCGGCCTGCGGACTGAAAGGTCCCAGGTTCGATTCCGGTCAAGGGCATGTACCTGGGTTGCGGGCACATCCCCAGTAGGAGATGTGCAGGAGGCAGCTGATCAATGTTTCTCTCTCATCGATGTTTCTAACTCTCTATCTCTCTCCCTTCCTCTCTGTAAAAAATCAATAAAATATATTTTAAAAAAAAACAAACAAAAATGGTAGATTTCTCAACAGAAACCATGGAGGTCAAAAAGAAGTGAAACACTTTTTTTAAATAATAAAAGAAAAGACCTGTCAACACAGAATTAATATCCAGTGAACATATGATAGTCTCAGATGAAAGAAAACTAAAAAAAAATGTGTTGCCCTGGCTGGGTGGCTCAGTTGTTGGAGTGTTGTCCCACACACCAAAAGGTTGTGGGTTCAATCCCCAATCAGGGTGTGTATAGGAGCCAATCGATGGATGATTTTCTCTCTCTCTCTCCCTTCCTCTCTCTCTAAAATCATTAAAAACATATCTTCAGATGTTGATTTTTTTTAAAAAGAATTTGTCCAAGTGAACCTACTCAGAAGAAATACTAAAAAGAATCCTTCAGATGAAAAGGAAATGATACTGGAGGGAAACCTGGAATATCAGAAATGAAGGAAGAGAAATGAAAAATGGTAAAAATCTGCATAAATGTATCAGACTATCTTTCTCTTAAATTCCTTAAAATATGTAAAAAATCAGAAATAAGAATTATAACATTATCTGATGAGGGTTTCAATGTATGTAGAAGTAATACATATAAAAACTACAATATACAGAGATGAGAGTAAAGGGATCTATTTAGAATAAGGTTTCTATATTCCATTTGAAGTGACAAAATATTAATTCTAAGTAGACTGTGATCTCTGTAGCAACCAATAATATATAATACACATAATATATATTTACATATATTATTATAATACTAGGGGCCTGGTGCACAAAATTCGTGCACAGGGGGGTGGGGGGGGGTCCCTCAGCCCTACCTGCACCCTCTCCAATCTGGGAGCCCTCAGGGGAGCCCTCTCCAATCCGGGAGTTTCTGTCTTTGCAATCATATGAGTGAATTGTCTGAGACCCCAGTCTAGTTTGGTTTGTTGCTCACAGAATAGTAGAGGTCTTTTTCTTTTTCTTTGCTCCATTGGTGGAGATTTCCTGGAAGTTTTAGGATATCTTCCCTTTAATTTTGCCTTGACACTCTGACTTTACTTATGTCTCTCACCTTTGCTTTCCCTCCATCCCCCACCTGCAACAGTAACTTGCTCCAGGCTCACTTTGCTCTAGTGCATTGGTTCTCAACCTGTGGGTCGCGACCCCTTTGGGAGTGGAACGACCCTTTCACAGGGGTTGCCTAAGACCATTGGAAAACACATATATAATTACATATTGTTTTTGTGATTAATCACTATGCTTTAATTATGTTCAATTTGTAACAATGAAATTGGGGGTCACCACAACATGAGGAACTGTATTAAAGGGTCTCGACATTAGGAAGGTTGAGAACCACTGTTAGACTCTAGTGTCTAGGAGATACCACAACGTGTCTGCCACCAGAACTACAATTCCCAGCATTCCTGGTGCTCCCTGTGCTCTGGGCTTCGCTTCCGGTCCAGGGGCTGCAGAAACCAAAAGGACTGGGAACTGCAGCCGCCTCCAGGCTGGGCTGACAGGACCAGACACTTCGCTGGCCACAGAGAGCTGTCTGACCAATGGCTGATTCTGGCTGATTCTGTGAGCGTGGGTCTTCCTCCTCCCTGCTGTCAGTCTCCACGGCGGCGATGAGGAAGCTGGGGTGACCGAGGG
>NW_005873170.1:0-13201 GCF_000147115.1 Myotis lucifugus
GGCTGTGGGAGGTGTGGAGGATGGTGGGCTGTGGGGAGCAGGGAGGATGGTGAGGCTGTGGGAAGCTCCCAGCTAACCCGGGTGCTATGATTCAGGGGCAAGTGCTCCCCAGCACGTCCCAGCGCTCTGCTGGCACCTTGTCCAGCAGCATTTCGTACCTGGTGTCATTTTCACAGCCGCAGTGATCAGTTGCTTTGCCCCAGGCACGGGCAGTCAGCGCTTTCCTCGCACCCCTTCTATTAACCTGGATGACATTAGGAGCAGACCAACCTGCCGCTCTCATTAAACACGGTGTTTGGAAGGATTCCCGAGATGTGTTGCCTGCAGGCTGCGGAGGAAGAATGTGGGCCCAGGTGTGTCTCTAACCACTGCACGGTCGCCGGGCCAATGCTGCCAGCCGAGACCCATGTGGGCGAGAGCCTCCTGAGGCGGGGTCTGTCAACCAGCATCTCCCCTCCTTCCCAGGCGGGGCCCAGACCCGGCATGTGGTGAGGACCCACAAGCCTTTACTGAGGGTCCACAGGGTAGGTAAGGGAGGGGCGATCAGGCCGCTCCAGCTACCCCCCCGGAGGCCTGTTGCAGGGGGACCTGGGCTGGTCCAGCAGAACCTGAGCACCTTTCCCCTCCTTTTGCCGCCAGCAGCCCCCGTCCCAGTCTCTCCCTGGCCCCTCCTGGCTCCCTCCTCGCCTGATACAAGTCACTGGTCAGGCAACAGCAATGGGCTTATCCCACAGGATGTGACTCTGAATATTAGAATGTCAGAAGTGGCTGCCTTTGCAATAAGTTGCTATCAGACAGGAAATAAAAGCGGAGTTGCAGTTATTTAATTTGGAGCGTGCACACAGCAGGCTGAGCCTCGGGACTCACTGCTGTCTCCTCAGCAGCCTGGGCATCAATCCCTCAGGTGCCTCCATTCTCATCCTGGTCACACCTTCCTCCAAACCCTATGTCCCACCCGCCCAGCCTTTATTCCCCTCCCACCCTCCAGTGCTCTCCTGCTCCATGCACTTCCCCAATCTGACCCCTCACTTGTCTTTAGCTGAGTGTGAAGGGCGGGGGAGCAGCGGTCACCCTCTGAAGGAAGACCCAGACTGACTGCACGCCAGGTCAGGCCAGGGCTGCGGGCCTGGTCTGGAGGGTCAGTCTGGCTGACGCTGTTGGGAATCCCGAGGCTGCCTAGAATGGACTCCTGTCCAGCCCCAACCCCTGCTGGTGAATCAGCTCCCGACAGATGGGGTATGGCTTCCTGGGGAACGGACAGCCCATCCTGGCAAAAGGTGCACTTGCTGTGGAAAGAGGAGAGTCCTGCAGACTTGTGGGTGCTTCTGTGCTCACACCTGTTTCTGGCCTGTTCCTCCGCTCAGCGCTGCACTCTGCCTGGAGTCACATCAGTCCTGCCCCCAGCACTGGGTCCTCAGTGCGCTGTGGGAAAGGCCTGAAGAGGGACCTGGGTTCCAGTCCTGGCGATGTGCTGGGCTGCTGCTTTACCTCGCTGAGCCTTTTCTGCTTCTTGGGACTATAGAAGGCTCACAGACCTGTGAGGGCCAGTGCACTGATGGAAGTGCGAGCGTTGTGCCCAGCATGAGTTGGGGATGAGGCCTCCTCCTGAGAGGCAGCTCCGAGCTGAGGCTTGCAGGAGCTCTCGCCCAGCACCTTCTGAGCTTCCTCACTCACTTCCCCAAATCCAAAGCAGAGTAGTGGAGGGGACTTCAAAATTGGGGCCTCTTTTGATTCTTCAAATCTTTTTCTGCCCTCTTCTCTCCGTCTCTCCTCTGGCCTCACATTGCAGGTACAATTCATGTTGTTCCTCAGGTCTCAGTGAGGCTCTGTTCATTTTCTTCAATAACTTTTCTCCTTGTTATTCAGATTGTGTAATTTCTATTGACTTCAAGTTTACTGATTCTTTCTTCTGATATCTCAAATCTGATGTTGAACCCATATAGTGAATTTTTATTTTTGCTACTATATTTTTCAAAACTATAATTCCCATTAGGTTCTTTTTCATAGCTTCTATTGCTTTATTAAAATTCCCTACTTGTTAAGTCATTGTCATCATATTCTTTAATTATTTAAACACTAGGGGTCCAGTGCACAAATTCGTGCACTTTGAAAGGAACTGCGAGCCATGAGGCTACAGTGGGCACAGGGGCAGGTCTCGGCCCATCCTCCGCACCCCCACCCAGTCCTTCCTGCCATGGCCCCCAGTCCCGTCTGCTGGCAGCCCTGCTCCTGCCGCTGCCGCTCCCATGCACTGATGGTGCCGGCCCCGCTCACACCCACTGATGGCACAGAGCAATTGGGGCTGGCTCCAGCAGTGGGTGTAAATGGGGCCAGCACCATCAGTGGGTGTGAGCAGCAGCTGCTGCTCTGATTTCCCCTCAGGAGCAGGGGGAGGTGGAGAGGCCCTCAAGGGAGATTGGGTGCTGGAAGCCGCAGTTCACACCTGCTGACGGTGCCAAGTGATTGGGACCAGCACCGGGCACAGGCAGCAGATGTGAACGGTGGTTCTGGTGCTGGCTGAGGGTGTGAGCAGCGGCTCTGGCGCTAGCAGCAGGTGTGAGTGGGGCTGTCACTGGCAGTGGGTGTGAGAGGTGGCTGCTGGCCCTGATTGCCCCTCAAGAGCAGGGGGTGGTGAAGAAGCCCTGAGGGTGATCAGGGCCAGTAGCTGCTGCTCGCACCCACTGATGGTGCCGAGCGATTGGGGCCTGTGCTGGGTGCTGGCAGCGGGTGCAAGCGGAGCTGGCGCCGGCAGCAGGTGTGAGCACCGGGCGGGACCATGGCACATGGGAGCAAAGAATTTTTAACTACCAGAAACTCGCCCCGATGACAGCGACAGGTGTCCCACCTTGGTCTGGTGCCCCTGCTCACCTGCTCCACCATTCCACCATGGCCGATGCCCGTGATGTTCTGTGTGCGCCCCATGTGGTCAGTGCACATGATAGTGACCAGTAGTTCGGTTGTTCTGCCATTCAGTCTATTTGCTTATTAGGATTTTATATAGATAGATAGCTTCTGTTGAGAACCAAGATGGCAGCATAGGTAAACACTGGTACTCACAGCCTCCCACAACCACATATAAACTACAGCTGAAATACAGAACAACCATCATTAAGAACCACTTGAAATCTGGCTGAATGCAAGTCCTACAACTAGAAATAAAGATGAAAACACATTGAAAATGGTAGGAGGGGTGGAGGTGCATAATGGGCTGGTCCAATACCCATGCCTGGCTTTTTATTTTAATCAGGAGGTATATCTTAGCTGTAGAGGCCTCCTGTGAGGATCAAGGGGTCCCAGTTCCACACAAGACCCCCATCCCAGGGTTCCAGAGCTGGGAAGAGAAGTCCCAGTAACTTTAGGCTGTAAAAACCAGCATGGATTGTGGCTGAGGGACACAGAGCCTGCTGGTGACCCAGGTGTTCCTCTTAAAGGGCTGGCTCACAAACTTACATGGATTTGCTCCCTCTGAGCTCCAGTACTGGGACAGTGGCTTGAGAGGAATCCAAGGACATATGGGGAGGAACGGGACTGTCTGGCAATGGAGCATGACCTCAGGGGCGGCTTTCTCCCAGGCAGGGGTGCTTGCAGGGGTCATTGTTCTTATGCTGAGATCTCCCCCATTGCAGAGCTGATTGGCAGCCATATCTGAGTCTCCATCTGCCTGACTCACACTGTTCGCTCTTCCCTGATGATTCCCTGAGACCCCACCCCATCCAATTTTCAGCCCCTCCCCCACCTGTATGTAGCAACTTTTCCATATGAATGGCCTGTCCTCGCTCAGGCTTCAGATTTTGCTAAAATCTCTCAAACAGCTGGTGTTCCATACCTAACAATAAGAGGCCCAAGATTTGCCACTAGCAGCTGCCTGTTTTGCTTCATAGCTTGGCCTCATCTGGACACTTCTAAGGCCAACACAAGTAGCAGTCATCTGCAGATTGCTCTGTAGCTCCTGCCAGCTGGCCCCAGACAGTGGCTGACTTTGCACCTGCCATGAGGCCCCAGAGCCAGTGCACCCAGTGGACAGATTCAGACCAATGAGGTTACAACTCTGCACATCCATGAGCTACAGACTCGTTGTGCACCAAAGCCCCATTGAAGCAAGTCCCGCTTCAAAGGGTTGTCTCCTTCACAGCAGTTCTTCCACTATAGTCACAGGTGGTTTTCACAGCCAGTTGGCCTGGAGGTCAATTCCTCCCAGTGATGCCAACAGCAATCAAGGCTAAACTACAAGACTGTGCACACAGCCACTGGACCCAACAGGACTCCAACTACACAAGGCCACTCTACCAATTCCAGGTGACATAGCAGCTCTATCCAATACATAGAAACAAACACAGGGAAGCAGCCCAAATGTGGAGACACAGAAACATGTCACAAATGAAAGAACAGAAGAAATCTACATAAAAATAACTAAATAAAATGGAAGCAAACAAACTACTAGAAGCAGAGTTCAAAACAATGGTTATAAGGATGCTCAAGGATCTTAATAAGAGCTTCAAGGGGCTTATAGAGAATTTCAAGGGTCTTAATGAGAATTTCAAAGACATGAAAAGGGACCAGTCAGAAATTAAGCATACACTAACTGAAATAAAGAATAATTTACAGGGATTCAACAGGAGAGTAGAGGATCCTGATAATCAAATCAATGATTTGTAATATGAGGAAACAAAAAACACCCATTCAGAAGAGCAAACAGAAAAAAGAATCCAAAAATATAAAGATAGTGTAAGGACCCCTGGGACAACTTCAAGCACACCAACATTTGCATTAAGGGGGTGCTACAGGGAGAAGAGAGAGAGCAAGATATTGAAGACCTATTTGAAGAAATAATGATAGAAAACTTCTACCTGGTGAAAGAAGTAGATTTAAAAGTCCAGGAGTCACAGAGAATCCCAAACAAGAGGAGCCCAAAGAGGCCTACATCAAGACCCAGTATAATTAAAATGCCAACGGATAAAGAAAAAGAGAGACTTTTAAAAGCTGAAAGAGAAAAGCAGCTAGTTACCTATGAGGGAGCACCCATACAACTGTCAGCTGATTTCTCAACAGAAACTTTGTAGGCCAGAGGGATTGGCAAGAAATATTCAAAGTGATGAATAACAAGGACCTACAACCAAGATTACTCTACTCAGCAAAGCTATCATTTATCATTGAAGGTCAGATAAAGAGCTTCACAGACAAGAAAAAGCTAAAGGAGTAAATCACCACCAAACCAGTATTACCTAAAATGTTGAAGGGTATTCTTGAAGGAGAAGAAGAAGAAGAAGAAAAAGAAGAAGAAGAAGAAGAAGAAGAAGAAGAAGAAGAAGAAGAAGAAGAAGAAGAAGAAGGCGATAAATATATATACGTCAACAGTTGAATCTAAAAATCAAATAAATGAACAAAGAATCTAATGAACAAAATAAACTGATGAATAAAATAGTACCAGAAACATGGAAACATGGAACAGACTGATGAATCTCAAAGAACTTATATGCATATATACATTACCTATGGATACAGACAATAGGGTGGTGAAAGTGTGGGGCAGGGTGGGAACTGGGTGGAGAGGGGCAATGGGAAGGGGGGATATGGGGGGGACATCTGTAATACTCTTAACAATAAAGATTTGGCTTTTTAAAATTCTTTAACCACATTTAGAATAGTTGCTTTGAAGTCTTTATCTGCCAAATCCAATATCTGCACCGACTCAGAGTTGGTTTCTATTGACTATTTTTCTTTCTTTCTTGAATATGGATCACTTTCCTGTTTATTTCTATGTTGCAATATTCTTGCCGAGAACTGGACATTTTAGATAATATGTTGTACAAACTTTGGATTCTGATTTTTCACTTGTGAGGGTTGTTGTTTCTAGATATTTTTTTAGTAACTTTATCTGGGGAATCTGTCTCCTCAATGATACATGTTGCTAATATCTCTACTCAGTTTTTTAAAAAAATATATATTTTATTGATTTTTTTACAGAGAGGAAGGAAGAAGGATAGAGAGTTAGAAAGATCAATGAGAGAGAAACATCCATCAGCTGCCTCCTGCACACCCACTACTGGGGATGTGCCAGCAACCAAGGTACATGCCCTTGATCGGAATCGAACCTGGGACCCTTCAGTCTGCAGGCTGATGCTCTATCCACTGAGCCAAACCGGTTATGGCTCTCTACTCAGTTTTTAAAATAAAAATTTTTATTTTTCAATCACAGTTGCTATACAATATTATATTAGTTCCAGGTATGCAACCCAGTGATTAGACATTTATATAACTTACAAAGTAATCGCTCTGATAAATCTAGTACCCACCTGGTGCCATAGATAGTCATTAAAATATTATTGACTATATTCCCTATGCAGTAGTTTACATCTCCATGGCTAGTCTGTAACTACCGATTTGTACTTTTTAATTCTTTCACCTTTTTCACCCAACTCCCAACCCGCTCCCATTTGGCAACCATCAAAATGTTCTCTGTATCTATGAATCTGTTTCTGTTATGCTTGTTTATTTATTTATTTATTTATAGATTCCACATAAAATAAAATCATATGGCATTTGTCTTTCTCTGTCTGACTTATTTTACTTAGCACAATAGCCTCTCGGTCCATCCATGTTGTTAAAGATGGCAAGATTTTATTCTTTTTTATAGCCGATTATATTCCATTGTTTATATGAACCACTCTTTATCCATTCATCTATTCATGGACACTTAGGTTGTTTCCACATCCTGGCTATTGTAAATGATGCTGCAATGAACATATGGATGTATATGTCTTTTCAAATTAATGCTTTGAGTTTCTTCAAATAAGTAATACCCAGAAGTGAAACTGCTGGATCCTTCTTTGTCTCTTGTTATGCCTTTGTTATAAAGTCTATTTTGCCTGGTATAAGTACTGCTACTCCAGCTATTTTTTGTTCTTTCTATTTTCATGAAATACCCTTTCCCCCCCCCCCTTTTTTTTACTTTCACTATGTGTATCTTTTGATCTGAAGTGAGTTTCTTGTAAACAGCATATATAAGGGTCTTGTTTGCTTATTCATCCAGGCACTGTATGTCTTTTGATTGGAGCATTAATCCATTTTCAGTTGAAGTAATTGTTGGTACATATGTATTTCTTGCCATTTTATTATTCATTTTTTAAATCTTTTTTTCTTCTTTTTAAAGAAGAGCATTTAATGTTTCTTGTAATACTCATTTGATGGTGATGAACTCCTTTAGTTTTTTCTTGTCTGGAAAGCTCTTTATCTGTCATTTGATTCTCAGTGATAGCTTTGCTTAGTAGAGTAGTCTTGGTTGTAGGTGCTTGCTTTTCATCACTTTGTTGTTGTCTTTTGTAAGCAAGCTGTCAATTCTTTTTTTTTTTAAAGAAAAATGAACTTAAATATAATAATTTTACATGCAATAACATTAATATCTCAAGAAATTTTTTTTCTATCTCTTCACTTTCATAATGTGTGTGTCTTTTGTTTTGAGGTGGGTCTCTTCTAGACAGCATATACTTGGGTCATATTTTTGTATCCATTCAGCTACAGAGGCTGCTAGGCCGCAGGTGGGCAGGTGTGGCCTTGAGACTCTGCCCCAGAAATGTAGAACTACATCTGCAACTTGTCCAGAGCCCATCCATCCTCACCTGGCCTCCTGGCCTCTGACTCCATGATCCAGCAGACTTTTCCTCTTTCTCTCTTAGTAAGGACCAGGCAAGAAAGCCAGCTGGCTGTTGATGAAACACCAATAGCCTTGCACTCTCCTCGTCAATACCCGAGTGGAGTGGGAAGCAGTTAGTGGCTTTTTAACCTCCAGGGAGTAGGCTGTGCTTTATGCCAGGTAGAGGTAGAGGTCACCTGGCTGGGGACACCGAAGTGCTTCATAAACCAAAAGCTAGCGATTTCTGGGTCTTATGAGGTTGATGGACACTTGTCGAGTTGATGTCTGGGTTTGCCTGGGGTTGGGGAGTGGGAGGAGAGGTGATCTGGAGACCCTTGTCCTGAAGAAATAAGTTCTGAACTGAGGGAGGGAGAGAGGCACCAGGGTTCTAGGGACGGATGCCTTTCTTTGGCCCACACCAAGCTTGGCTGCGAGTTCTCAGATCATAGAGCGCAGGGCCGTGGAGCTTGAAGAACCTTAGTAATGTACAGACAAACCTCCTCATTTTATAGGGGAGACATTGGGGGTACAATGCCTTTCCCAAGACCACACACCAGCTTGTGAGGTAAGCTCTATCCAGCCTGTTTTATAGCTGAGGAGTGAAGGCCAAGTAGCTGGCTCCGTCACATAGCCAGTGAGTGGAGAAGCCCGGGGCTGTCTGTCCCCTCCCACCAGACACGCTGAGATAGTCTTGCCAGGCCCACCGGGGCCATCTCATCGTCTCTCCCTGGGAGCAGAGCCTGGGTTTTTATTTTGATGACATAAGTCCTGTATCACTAATGGCAGTTGTCTTTCTGAAGGGGCACTGCTCTGTGCTTGGGATGATGCATGAGGGTGGGCCTAGGGATCATTGAAGGGATCCGTCCTCCTTTCTTCTGCTCAACTGAATTCCATTGGGGTGATTTTCATTAGTCCATCTGGAGGCCTCCACCTCCCTCCCCCCAGGGCGGGAGGCTAATGGGCCAGTCGTATCCCAGGCACCTGAGCCTCCCACTGTATGGCAAGCGGCTGACGCAGTCCCCCCTCATTGTCAGGGGCCCCGAATGTAGAAACACCTGCTCTCCAAGGAGCAGGAGGAAGACCTGGCTGGGTCCTGCTCTGGGCCCGTGTGTGTGCTGGGGTGGCCATGCCTCCCCCTTCCCGTCCTCCCTGGAGCCAGCATCTAGGAAGCTCTGAGCTGAAAGGGACCAACCTGCTTTCTAATATTTGAACCCCTTCTGCAGCTCCTTTCTCCCCAAACCCTCATCTGGTCTATATGCACACACCTCCAGTGACAGGAACTCACTGCTCCTACCCCAGAGCTTCTCCAGTGCACTCACAGGGGGCACGTTTTCTAAGTTATCCTCAGCCATAGCACTGCCACGTGGGTGGTCTGAGTCTCATCACTGATGACCTGTAGCTGTGGGTAACCTCATCCGTTCCTCTTCCCAGGGGGTGGGACAGACACGATCGATTTCTGTGTGAGTCGTGGAGTGAACAAGGCTGGGAAGCACTGCCGATGTGCCTGGCAGCCCTACCTGCTCTGTCCTCAGAGGGGGCCGAGCTCATCGTTTTCTACAGTTTCCAACGATAGTCCATTTTGGCCACATGGTCAGGCCCATTCCATGACAGCTCGTTAAGTACTCGGTAGTTTGTCTCTGTACCTTCTACAGGCTCAATGTGCCCAATTCCTTTAATATTTCTCTTCTGACATCATCTGTCCTCATACTGGTCACCTTCGTGTCTAAATCTCTCTAGAGCAGCAATTCTCAACCTTTTTCATCTTATGGCACACATAAACTAATTTCTAAAATTGGGTGGCACACCAAAAAGTGTATTATATTTTTTGCTGACCTGACCAAAAAAATAGATATAATTTTGATTCATTCACACTGGATGGCTATTATTGTGTTGGCTGTTGTCATTTTTTTATTTGACAATCTAAGGGAAGAGGGGTCAGTCAGTGCATGTTGTCAAAATTCCTGAGGTTTCCCTCGCTGCTCTAGAGCACAGACTTGGGGCGCACTGGAGACCTTGCTGCTCTAGAGCACAGGCTTGGGGCGCACTGGAGACCATGCTGCTCTAGAGCACAGACTTGGGGTGTACTGGTTCCCTCGCTGCTCTAGAGCAGAGACTTGGGGCACACCGGTTCCCTCGCTGCTCTAGAGCAGAGACTTGGGGCACACCGGTTCCCTCGCTGCTCTAGAGCAGAGACTTGGGGCACACCGGTTCCCTCGCTGCTCTAGAGCAGAGACTTGGGGCACACCGGTTCCCCTCGCTGCTCTAGAGCAGAGACTTGGGGCACACCGGTTCCCTCGCTGCTCTAGAGCAGAGACTTGGGGCACACCGGTTCCCTCGCTGCTCTAGAGCAGAGACTTGGGGCACACCCGGTTCCCTCGCTGCTCTAGAGCAGAGACTTGGGGCACACCGGTTCCCTCGCTGCTCTAGAGCACAGTCCTGGGGCACACGGGTTCCCTCGCTGCTCTAGAGCACAGTCCTGGGGCACACGGGTTCCCTCGCTGCTCTAGAGCACAGTCCTGGGGCACACGGGTTCCCTCGCTGCTCTAGAGCACAGTCCTGGGGCACACGGGTTCCCTCGCTGCTCTAGAGCACAGTCCTGGGGCACACGGGTTCCCTAGCTGCTCTAGAGCACAGTCCTGGGGCACACGGGTTCCCTCGCTGCTCTAGAGCACAGATGGGGCACACGGGTTCCCTCGCTGCTCTAGAACATAAAAAGCATGAAGCCTGCTTCCAGTAGGACTCACCTGCATACACAGACAATCACCCCCTGTATTTGGGACCTGTGATCCCATGAAAGCAGCCCACACCCACCGGCGCGGCTGGCTACCCCCTCACAGTGCCGGCTTCCTACTGCCGGAGCCCCTGAGTCCTCTCCGTGAGGACCGGGTCACCTCATCCCAGCCACCATCCATGGCCCTGAGACGCCTGTGGAGGCTTCAGCGGACTCCGCCCTCCTCTGTAGCTAAGAAACCTGCCAGCAAGCATTTCCTGAGCGGTCACCAGGTGCTTGGCCTTCTGCTCCCAGAAAAGAGAGGCCGTGAGGGTGGTGTTGGTCATGGGAGTGGCCTGTGAGGCAGTGCTCTCTCCGGCTTTGACTCCCAGTCCCTTAGCCTGTCCTTCCTTTCTCCTGCTCTCCCCCTGTCCTGTCCCTGCTCATGCAGGCCTACTTCCTCTTTTCTCCTTCCCAGTTGCCTTGGGTCCTTGCTTGGTCTCGGTGGTGAGCAAGGTGAGGAGCAGGGGGTGCTCTCACCCGACAGCCTCACGCAGGGTGCACCAATTCATCCCGGGCTGGTGGTCAGATCTTAGGGAGAGGGACCCATCGCTGTTGGCCTTCTGATATTCACAGCCTCTGTCCATGTCCAAGCCAGACTCTGAGTGCTGCAGCCAGATGCCCTCAGCCAGCTCGATTTGTTGTGATTCCCTGGGCTTGAGCCAGACAGAGCCAGGTCCTAGCCCAGGCTCTTTGCTTGTTAGCCGTGTGTCCTCAGGAAAGCGCTGTAGCATCTCCTAGCCTCGGTGCTAAAAATCTCTAACACGGGGATGTGATTTCCACCTGCCAGAACCGACATGAAACTTAAAAAAGATACCACGTGGCTAGTGCTCGCATAGTGCCATGCACGTCGTAAAGAATCAATTGATTAGTTTTAATTGGAATTTTGTACCGACGGTGCAGTAAACACTCTCTAGGGTGAGGAGACTGAGCAGAGTGGGGGTGAGTTGTGGTGTGGTGTGCGGGCAGCATGGGGCCTGCCTGCCAGGCTGGGGGCTGGGGGGCTCTGAGAGCTGCTGGGCGCCTGGAGCTTCTGGTCCTGCAGGAGCTGTTGGCTCGCTCAGCTCTCGGCTCCAGTGACACTGCAGAACAGCAGTTGTCAGAGTTGATTTAACGTTGATATTTTTATCACATATCAGGGCCTGGCGCCATGGCAGGAGATGGCAGAAGCAGGATGCTAAATCATTTCTCTAAATAATGAATGCTGCTGGGCTGCCTGGAGGGGGGGCTGGGGAGGAGGGTCCGCACTCACTCCCTCATCCCCAGGGGCCAGGCTGACAGCCACACATGGGCTGGCTCCGGGGTGCATGGCCTGACCGCAGGGCCCCCGAGGTGGTGGGAGTCCAGGCCAAGGGGAGACAGCCAGGGAAGGGAGCAGAGAGAGACAGGGATCAGACTCAATAAATGCTTGTTGATTTGATTTGAAAGGAGAGAAGCTGGGAGGAAAGGAAGGACACACAGGCAGAGGCGGTGCTGAGAGCCCGGCTGAGGCTGGGGGGAGAGAGTGAGGCACAGCTGGAGGGGACAGAGGAGGGAGGGAATCCAGGGAATCGGGAGGGAGGGAGAGGGAAGTGGAAGACAGATGGGGATGCAAGGGAGAATGACCCAGGTGGAGCTGCCATGGGAGAGCGGGAAAAGGGGGTGGGGGCCAGGAAAGGAGGAGGGGGTGGCAGACATAGGCACTGGAGCAGGCGGAGAGGTTGTGGGTTCGGTTCCAGACCAACACAACAGAGTGAGTACTGCCATGAAAGGAGTTGTCATCTATTGCTGGTGGATGGTCTTACCTTCAACTTGTAAAAAATGCAACAGCTGTGAAGCGCAATAAAGTGAAGAGCAATAAGACGAGGTGCTTGCATTAGTCCCCTTCTTCACTGTCATCCAGCAGCCACTCCCTCAGGGACATCGAATCTTATTGTCCAGAATGGCCCCGCCCCCACTCGGAAGTTCTACGTCTGCACTTTGACCACAGCTTCCCGTCCACCGAGCCCTCTTGCTTAGCTTGTTTCTTCCACTAAGTGTGTTTTTCACCCTCAGGGAGTGTCCCTTGCTTCCTTTACCTGCCCTGGCTTCATTTCCTTCCCCACGCAGCCTAAATTCTCTGGCTCATGACTTGGCCACCAGAGCCAAAAGGAGATTTACTATAGGAAATTCACTAACACAATTATGGAAGCTGGGAAGTCCCAACAGTCACGTCAGGAGCTGGTGGTGTAGTTCCATCTTGAAAGTGGCAGGATCAAGCCCGGGAAGAGCCGGTATTTCTGTGGCCGTCTACCTGCAGGGAGGAGCAGGGGCCGCCCGGGAGGCCCTGGGCAGGAGGGCGTCCCTCTGCTCGTGAGGATCCCTCTGCTCAGTCAGGTTCCCAATGCCGGCCCCCCCCCCCCCAGGAGGGTGACTTGCTGGACTCGGTCCCCACGTCAAATGCCTGGGGGAGAGGCAGGGCCCCAGGCTGCCTGAGTCATGGGATGTGGCCTGGCCTCCAGTTAGGCAGGCCCAGGTTAGAAGCTCAACCTCACTAAGTCTGTGACCTCAGCTTCCTCACCTGTCCCAAGGCCGCACAAAGTCGTGTGTGGGTTAAGTGTGTAAGAATGGGCACGTGGGGAGCGAGAGAAGGCACGCGGAGGCTTAAACAGAAGTGGCTGGAGAGGAGGAAGCTTAGCCTCCGAGATGGTGGTGTGAGGCGTGTGGGCTTCCGCACCCCAGGCTGCCTTTTTTCCCTTCCCAGCTCTGAGGTCTCCATCCCAAGTGGGCTTTTTCCCTTCTTCTATCAGAGGACGGAGGGAACAAGCCATTCCTTTCATCGG
>NW_005873170.1:15453-17996 GCF_000147115.1 Myotis lucifugus
TGCCCTGCCCCTCAGACTGCCGGCCCATCTCACCGTCTGAGCATTCTTTCCCGCCCCATCCGCACCTCCTGCTGCGGCCCATGAACTCCGAGCTGGGCTGCCAGCCCTGGGCTACCCTGGCCGTGGGTGGTTTTTACTTTTCCCAGTAGGGGTTGGGGTCCGTCCTGTGGGAGCAGTCAGTGTAGCCCTGGCTGTGGGTGGTTAACTTTTTCCCAGTAGGGGTTGGGGTCCGTCCTGTGGGGAGCAGTCAGTGTAGCCCTCTGCTCCACAGCCTGGAGCAGGCATTGTGACCGCCAGCCCGGGCCCTTGGAGGCGTTCCTAGAGCAGGCCTGTCCCCAGATGAGAGCTGCACATTCCGATGAGACGGCCCAACAGGAGGACTGCTTTGGACCCAGAGAGGAAGCTGAGGGGCCTGGGCCCTGAGTGGCGGGTTAGCCAAGGGAGGAGGGAGCAGGGGTGTGGCTGGGAGTTGCCTGACGGGGCCCTGGCTGCTCTGGGATGGAGTTTCCTCCCTCCTCTGGGGCTCAGTTTCCATATCAGTAACTCGGACACCGGGCTGCAACCTGAGATTCAGGTCCCTCGGAAGCTCGAGGCCAGTGCGGGAGGGGGGGGGGTGAGGTCCTGCAGGTACGGCCCCCCTTCCTCCTCACCCTCCTTCCTCTGTGGCCAGCATTGCCACACCACGTGAAGGTCTAAGAGCATTTTCTTTGGGAGGCTGAGGTGTTTGTGGTGGGAACCGGGGCGGGGAGTTGAGGGCAATGGTTCTGGGATGGCAGGAGGGAGGGCATGTACACAGCCCCGCTCAGCCCTCCCTTGCCGGTCTCCAGTGCAGACAGACAGACAGACAGCCGCAGTCCAGCTCCCTGGTCCCCGCTGGAATCGCGGATGGGAGAGCGGCTGCAGCGCGGGCCCAGGACGGAAGGCAGTTTGGTCCTAGAGCCCGACTTGGAAGTGGTCTTTCCCGTGGGCGATTAGAGTGGCAACACTCACAGCAAAATCCACAGCCCGTGAGCTGGGAGGGCCGAGCCGCCTGAGTGAGGGTGTCCACGGGGGCACCGTCCCACACCTGCTGTGGGTGTTCACAGCCTCTGCTGCTTTCCCGCCCGCTGCTGCCTCTTTCCGCTTGTCTTCCTGCTGCTCTCATTTCTCTCCTTCGTCAGTGTCTCTGCCCCTCCCCGTTTCTCTCTCTGACTCCCACGTCTCCGACCTCGGGGTTAGCACTCGCAACCTCGGCAGTCACTTGGGCCAGGGAGACAGCTCCTTGGAAACACAGTTGAAATATTTTTATAAATGACCCGTGGAGTCTGAGTGACATGCCCTTCTGAGGCTAAGTGATATTACAGTTAAACCTTCTAAAACACGCCGAGCCGAACACCCCTGCACGGTTCATGGTGCAAACGCGGCCGCAGCCTGCACACACCGGCCTCCTTCAGAAAGTCCCTGCTGCTCGTCCCTTTCCTCGGCTTCCTCTCTCCTGTCTCTGGGTTTTGAGGGGAAAGCTCTAGGGGGGCAGCTGGAGCCGGGAGAGGGCGGGAGGCTGCAGGGTGGGAAGGACAGCTACCTCCCGGTTTCCCTTTGTTTCCTTTCTTCCCTTTCTTGGGGGTGCGGGGGAGCGTGGTGAGGAAATAATGACTCCTCCCCTTTCTCTTCCCCAGCCTCTCTGCAGGGTCTGGCCAGGAGAGGTCAGCCCGGGGCTGGAAGTGGGCGCTCCCTGGAGTGGGTGCTCCCCGGAGTGGGTGCTCAGCAGTCTCTCTGGCTGGTGGCCCAGGACCCTGCAGCCCCAGGGGAAACTGGCTGAGAGATGGCAGGCCACCTCTGTCCTGGCCCAGGCCCCCTTCCCCAGGGCCTCAGCCAATAGAGGACATATTCTCCCTATTGCTGAACCCTTGGTGAAGGCGGGCAAGTGTGAGCAATGTTCTAGACGTGGCATCTCCTCTGCGCCTGGGGGAGGGTTTGGGTTTCATGCAGGTGGGAGAGGGGCACAGTGAATTCGGTAGATTGGGGGTAACACCGCCCCGCCCCCCACCCAGCTGACCCGGTCATGTAGGGGAGACTCTGGTCCTTGTAATCTTCCCTGCACCGGGAAGGTCACCATTAGAATCACTTATGTGTCCCCGTCCCCTTAAGGAAAACACACCCAGGAAGTGGAACAAACACATTCCGTGAAGGTGAGGACGGCCTGCTAGAATCTCGGCATTCAGGTGGGTCTCAGAGGGTTTCCTGCTTCGGGGACAGGAGTGGGATAAAGTGGGTGTGCTGACATGGCCGTAGAACGGGCTCCCACTCCCAGGCCCTCCATGCAGGGGCGCCACGAGCAGGGCACAGAGGGAAGAGGGGAAGGGGGGACGGGGTTAGTAAACAGCTAGCCCCTCAGTTGTTACCAGGCTGAGACGAATGGCACCTGGAGCTCCCGGGTCTGGTTCTGGCCTGACCCGGGCCATGGGCAGCACGTGGCCCTGCTCCCAGGCGTCCTGCTGTGTGTCCTTCCGTGGTCCATCCACTCAGACACGCAGGACTGGGCGTGAATTCCAGACTGAACTCGC
>NW_005873170.1:18132-30983 GCF_000147115.1 Myotis lucifugus
TGAGTAGCAGTGACGGCAGAGACCAGCGCGCTCTCCTTGCCCTTGCAGCCTCCTGGCCTACACCTTCCTCCCCGTAAGCTCAGTTGGCCTCCATTCTGACCTCCTTCCGCAGGTGCTGGTGACATTCCTGCTCTGACTCCCTCTTATCAGTCACTTTCTTCCTCGAAAACTTTAAATGTCCAGCCTGGTGCCAACAAACATGTATTGAGTCTCAGCTACGCACCAGGCATGGAGCGAGGCACAAGGGGGCGGGGCGGGCACCGGAGGCCTGGGCCTGCCCTCCTGGAGGTTATAACCTGGGAGGGTAGCAGCTGTGGGTGTGAGGGACACGTGCAGGGGCCATAGGGGCCCAGGGGTGGTGTGGGGGCGACCGAGGGCATATGCTAGCTGTTTACTAACCCTCCTTCTGCTCCTTCCTGGGTGGAGTGAGACAGCCTGTCCCAGGCTCCCTGGCGGTTGGCCTGGCTGTGTGGCTGTGGTCCAGCTCCTCACCCCTCAGGTGTTGTTACCAGGCAGCAGTGTCAGCATCACCAGGGTGCTGGTGGAGACCGCCAGTCCCAGGCCCACCGCAGACCCTGCACCCGTCTCTGGCTCCCAGCCAGAAATCTTCCTACACTTAGGTCACAGAGATATTCTCCTTACACGTTCCCCATCAGCTGGGTGGTTTACGGCTCCCATTCAGGGGGTTCACCTTTTTAAAATTTGTTTATTGAATTTATTGAGGTGACATTGGTTAATAAAATTACATCGGTTTCAGGTGTACAATCGCATAATACATCATCTGTATGTTAAATTGTGTTCACCACCCCAAGTCAAGTCTCCTTCTGTCACCATTTACCCCCGCTTTACTCTCTTCTACCTCCCCCCACCCTCCCTTCCCTCTGGCAATCACCATACTGTTGTCTGTGTCTATGTTTTTTTCTTCTTAATGCCTTCACCTTTTTCACCCAGTCCACAACCCCTCCTGCCTCCCCTCTGACAGCTGTCAGTCTGATCTCTGTATCTATGAGTCTCTTTCTATTTTGTTCATTAGATTCCACATTTGAGTGAAATCATATGGCCTTTCTCTGACTGTCTTATTTCACTTAGAATAATGCCCTCCAGGCCCATCCCTGCTGACACAAAGGTAAGATTTCCTTCTTCTTTATGGCCGAGTAGTATCCACTCAACTACTGATGGGCACTTGGGCTGCTTCAAAATGTTGACTATTGTAAATAACGCTGCAATGGACATAGGAGTGCATATATCCTTTCAAATTAATGCTTCAGGTTTCTTCGGGTATAGTCCCAGAGGTGGAATTGCTGGGTCGTAAGGCAGTTCCGTTTATGATTTGTTTGAGGAAACTCCATGCAGTTTCCACAGTGGCTGCACCAGTCTGTGTTCCAGGGGGTTCGCCTTTATTCCACATTTATCAAAAGAATCTTCTAAACAGTGACATTGTCTCCTAAGAGGAATTCTGTTGCCAGCTGTTAAGATAATGCAAAATTATACACTGGTTATAAATACAAGATGCGGGGCGGGGGGGGGGAAATTAGAAGGTTGTTGAGAAGACAGACAGACGTACATTCAGATACACATCTTCTATCATAATAGAAGAAGAAGAAATTCCATATGGATAAAGAAGTTAACTGTGTGGGGGAATGGGTGAAGGAGGCCAGAAGGTACAAGCTTCCAGTTGTAAAATAGGTACGTCATGGCAGTGTTGCAAACTTAGAATTGCTAAGAGTGTAGATCTTAAAAGTTCTCATCACAAGAAATAAATTTTGTAACTATGTATAGAGATGGATGTAAAGTAGACTTTTTGAGATGATCATTTCACAACATGCTATAGTTCAAATATGGAATTATCATCTGAAACTAATGTGTTATATGTGAGTCATACCTCAATAAAAAAAGAAGTTTTCCTGGCTGGTGTGGCTCAGTGGTTGAGTGTCAACCCATGAACCAAGAGGTCAATGGTTTGATTCCCGGTCAGGGCACATGCCCGGATTGTGGGCTTGATCTCCAGTAGGGGACATGCAGGAGGCAGCCGATCAGTATTTCTACCTCTCCATCCCTCTCCCTTCCTCTCTCTAAAATCAATAAAAACATAAAAAAGGAAGTTAACTATAAAAATTAAATAATAAAAAATAGAATAAATATCTGATTTCAGTTTTTAACCTTAAAACGAAAGGAAGAAATCATACACAAACTGGCAGACCTAACTTCCTTAAAATGTAAAACTCCTAACTGTCCAAACAGAATAAACTGAATTCGAGGGCAATCAACAAGCTGGTAGACATTTTTTACAAACCTGACAGGAAAAACGTTGTAAGTTTAATAACATGCTCATCAAATCAGGAAAACCCAGTGATACTCTTAAGAAAGAAGGCAGTCATATCAATAGGCATTTCCCTAAGGAGGAAATCAAATACACAGAAAAAATATTCAGGTTCATTCATAATAAACTAAAACTAAGCAATCCTGCTGGAGTTTTGTTCAGAACTGTACTGAGTTGGTAGATTACTTTGGAGTAATTTTCTCCATTTATTTAGGTCTTCTGTGTACTCTTTAACAGTCCACAAGTTTTTCTGTGTGAAAGTCCTTTGCCCTGTAGGTAGGTTACTTCCCAGCTACTCTGTATTTTTGGTTGTTACTGCGACTGGCACCTGGTTTCTGGTTGAGTATCGAGGGCGGTGGCTCCAGCTGCCTGCCTGGAGCAGGAATGGTCCGCTCCTCCTTCCCAGCCTGTGCTGCTCCAGGTGCCAGGTGCATTGTCCAGTGCGGGAGGCGGGAGAGAGCCTTCTTACCTGACATGTAGTCAGAGACTCTGAACTAAATTCCCCAGAATTCCTTTCCCTGGATTAGTATTTGCCACAAGAGAAAACTGGGCAAGATTCAGAAGGCAGAGGAAAGCAGTGACCATCATGCTGGAGTTATACCTGGGCCCAGATGCCACTGTGCCTCGCCCACGCTGGCGGCAATCCGCTGCCTGCCTCATTGGCCACCCAGATCCCACTGGTGCCCCCTCGGCTTTCTGAGTCCTGGGCCATGTATGTGTGTGTGTGTGTGTGTGTGTGAGTCCAGGGCCAGGTGTGTGTGTGTGTGTGTGTGTGTGTGTGTGTGTGAGAGAGAGAGTCTTGGGCCAGGTGTGTGTGTGTGTGTGTGTGTGTGTGTGTGTGTGAGTCCTGGGCCAGGTGTGTGTGTGTGTTTGTAACCAGGGTCTGCAGCTGGTCAAGGTTGAGGCAGTGAGAGACTGGTGCAGGCTCCAGTGTGTCCGGGCTCTCCCTTGCTTCATGACCTACAGTGACCTCGGGCCCAGCATCAGAGAGGAGCAGCGGTCGTCCCCAGGCTCCCTCACCAGCTAACAGCCACAGGAGCTCCAATCCCCCTTCCTCTCAGCAGCCCCACCTGCCTGAGGACTCCGGGCACCCTGGGCCCAGCAGAAGGGAAGCAGACTGCTCTGTGGCTCCTCACCGGCTCCTCTGTGGCTGCAGCTTCCTCCATGGGCCACCCCGGCTGTCCTCCCTCCCCAGAGCTCCCCCTTTGTACCCAGGGGGTGTCTGCTTGCTGTTGGAGGCCTGCTGCCCGCCCAGGACCCCTTGTGTGTAGGGTACTGAATGGCTCCAGATGGCTGTCTCCCCTCCGGTGGCTCACTGCTGGCCCAGGGAAAGGCAGAGCATCGTTTGTCCCTGACAGATCCTGGTGGTGCAGGCCTCTCCATCCCAGAAGCAGCTCTCCCTCTGCCCCCGCAGCAGCTCATGGGCCCGCCCTCTGCTCTTTCCATCCAGGCTGAAGCTGGATACCCGCTCCCTGCTCCAGCTCCGAGCAAGAGTGCAGAGCCTCTGGACAAGTTGGCTGTGGCTGGAACATCCTTTGAGTCAACCAGGCCGAGGCGGTGCTGGACCATGCTGAGAGGGCGCCAGGGTGACTGTGCTGAGCACTGCTCGGTGCATAGGCCATCCTTTAAATTCTGACAATAATTCCAGGAGACAGTGCTACGAAGTCTCAGGGTAAGAAACTGGCCCGGAGTCAGAAGATCCAGCTAGTGACACCCCTTGGAGGTCTTATCACATCATGTTCCTACCAGCAGAAGCCCCCAAACAACCATGTCTCTATACCCTTTCCTACACAGGGATGTGCACCGTTTTGACCTTTGAACATATGTGGGGTAACAATGGGTCTTAATGTTACCACTTTTTCTTATGACAGGTGAGGGCAACCATCTTTTCCTGTGTTAGAGAGCCAGAACCATTTATGTATGTATGTATGTATGTATGTATGTATGTATGTATTTTTGAGAGCCAGATCTTTTTAGCTGAATGTCTGTTTGTATCATTTGTCCAATTTCTCATTGATTTAATGATGTTTTTTCTTCTTTTAGAAAGGTAACTGTTTATGATATGGTTTTCAAACATTTTTCCCCCAGTTTATCATTTCTTTTTTGGCTCTGTTTATGCTGTTTTCTCCCCACCAATCACAAACTAGCTGATTTGATTTTTAAAGGGTTCATTCAATTAATCAACTTTTTACAAAGGAGTCTGGGTTTTTTAAAGGTCTATCCTACTCCAAGATTATCACTGTAAAATTCTCCCGTTTTTTTTTTCCTTGAATTTTATGGTTTCATTTTGTAAAAATGTATTTTATTCTTCTTGAGTTGATTTGGTATAAGGTGTGAGATAGGAATCCAACCTTACTTTCTTTTTTTTCACAAACAGCTACCCAGGTGGCTAAATGCCATGTATTGAAACAGTCTGTCTCGCCCTTTTGAAAGGTGTCTTGGGGTCCTTCTGCTCCGTTGATTTGCTCCTCTGGACGTGCCACGTCCTGTGGTGCTTTCATTATTATAGCTTGGTCACTTCATATTTTATTTATCTCTAGAGGTGATTATTTATTTCAGAGTCATCTTTTTGGTTAAAAAGATTAAAATTAAACAAAATTAAAAAATAAATCCCAATCTCTTGGTATTTGAGGGCAAGATTAGATTGAATCTGTACATTTAACACAAGGGGAGTGTCTGCTTTCGTGATGTTGAATCATCGTTCCCAGGCCTTCTATCGGTGCCTCGTCGTGTTTCCAGGTTATTTTATCCTCTTAGATCTGTGCCTCTGGGTTTACTTCTCTGCACCTGATCTTCTGCTGCTATGATACTAGTAAATGGAGTCTCTTCCATTATATCTTCTAACTGGTTGTTTGTATACATATTTTCATATGTTGATTTTATAACCAGCCAACTTCATAAACTTTGTTGTTGTTTGTAACATTTTTAGTCGATTATTTTGAGTTTTCCAAGTAAACAATTACATCAACTAAAAATGATGATAGTTTTATCTTCTCCTTTGCAATTCTCACACCACTGAACAATATAAAATAATAGTGGAGATATTGTATGTCCGGGCTGACTTTAATGAGAATGCTCGTAGTGTTTCCCCATGAATGTGGTTATTGCTTACACACATCTTTTATCATATTAAGAACTTATCCACCCATTACTATTTTATATGACATTTTACAAAATCATGCATGGGTGTGAATTTTTCAAATGTCTTTTTAGCCACTGTGAGAATGATCTGTGTGATTTTTCTCTTTGGATCTATTAATATAATGAATTATAAAATGATTTTTAAGTATTCAATCATTCTTAAATTCCTGGATAAACTCTACGTGCCCATTATTTTCTAATGTGTCCCTGATTTCTGTTTTCTAATATTTTTTTTATAAATTTGTTGTGCTATTCATAAGTGACAGTAGGCTATCATTTCATTTTGTGCTCTTTGTCAGGTTTTGATTGTTCTAGTATTTCCTTTTTTATCTTCAATCCATTCACTTTATTTTAGTTATTTATCCTTAATTACAGTTTACATTCAACAGTTTTGTACCAGCTTCAAGTGTATAGCTTAGTGGTCCGGCAATCGTCTATCCTACAAAGTGCTCCCTTGTTATCCCAGGCACCCACCCACCTGGATCCATACATAGTCACCACAACATCATTGACTATATTCCCTGTGCTGTACTTTACATCCCCATGTTTATTACGTCCCTGCCCATTTTCAGTCCTTAATCTCGTCCCCTTTTTCAACCATCCCTCCAACACCTTCCCCTCTGGCTACCATCGGTCTGTTCTCTGTGTCTGTTTCAGTTTTGTTTGTTTGTTCTGTTCACTAGATTTCACATCTAAGTGAAATCATGTGGCATTTGTTTTTCTCTGACTGACTTATTTCACTTAGCATAATACTCCCTGGGACTATTCATGCTGTTGCAAATGATAAAATTTTAATCTTTTTATGGCTGAGTAATATTCCATTGCATATATGTACCACTATTTTTTAATTATTGGTCTATTGATGGGCACTTGGGTTGCTTCCATATCTTGGCTATTGAAAATAATACTGCAGTGATCATAAGGGTGGAATATTCTTTTGAGTTAGTGTTTTGGGTTTCTTTGGACAAATACCCAGAAGTGGGATCACTGGGTCATAGGGCAGTTCTATTTTTTTGGGGGGGGAACTCCATACTGTTCTGCACAGTGGCTGCACCAATTTGCATTCCCACCAACAGTGCATGAGGGTTCCCTTTTCTCCACATCCTTGCCAACTCTTGTTAGTTGACAGGTGTGAGGTGATATCTCATTGTGGTTACTGTTATATTACTTTCCAAAAAAAGCATGGTAAGTTTTTTTGTATGTTCTGACAAAGTTTACAAAACATCAGAACTACCTGTTTCTTAAAGGCATTTAAAATCCTTCTGGGACACTGTCTGGGCTTGGTGCTCTTTTGGTGGGGGGCCTCTCTTTGAAAATTGTCTTTCATTTTCTGTAGCAATTGATCCATTAGATTTTACTTTGGTTAGTTTTGGCAATTTATATTTTTCTTCAATGTTTCCTTTAATCCACATTCTCAAATTATTTTCCATAATGATAAGCAAAACAGTGTCATACTATGTTTTATTTATTTTGAAATATATTTTTATTGATTTCAGAGAGAGGAAAGGAAGGGGAGAGAGAGATAGAAACATCAATGATGAGAGAGAATTATTGGTCAGCTGCCTCCCGCGCACCCCACACTGGGGATCGATCCTGCAACCTGGGCATGTGCCCTGACCGGGAGTCTAACCGTGACCTCCTGGTTCATAGGTTGATACTCAAACACTGAGCCACACTGGCTGGGCCATACTATGTTTTAAACTTTATCAGTTTCTATGATTATTTTTCCATTATAAATACTTTGAGTATTTCTGTTTCCTCCCTTTGGTTTAATAATGTTAGTTAATGTTTTATCTCTCCTATTACCTTTATTATTTAAAAAAATGGAATCATGTCTTGGATCTCTATATATTAATTTTACAGTTTTAAATTAAATTCATTGTACTCTGCTTTCATATAACTCATGTCTTCCTTCTACTTTCCTTAGTTTTTTCTAACTTCTTGAGTTGCATGCTTAATTATTTACTTTCATTTTTACTGATGAACATTTTTTTAGCATAGGTCTGACGTAGCATAAGTCACTAGAGTTATTTAAGGTTATTTTCCAATTTCAGTTTTGATGTCCTCTTTGTCCCAACTGTTGTTCAAGAGAAAGAATTAGTATTTTTGAGTGAGAAGGATTTTATTTCAAAACTTTAATTTTATTATATTATAATCTCAGAATATTATTTGAATAGTCCCTATTTTGGGGCGTATATTGAGGTTCCCTTGTAGCCAGTATTTTCTGTCTTCAGGGTATTGCAGGTATTGTCTTCAGAGGACCAGTTAGAATAGCTTTGCTAATTTGATTGTTTGCTGTTTGTCTCCTTAGTTATTTTTGTTGGCCTCTGTCTTGGGCAGGGTGGTCACCTGTGACCTCTGACGATGAATACGCTTAATTTCTCCCTGTTCATCCTGCAGTGTTTCTTTAAGGAGGTTGATGTGATGATATTTGAAGTGCAATATTCATAACTGTTATTTGTCCTTGGAGATGGAGCCCTTTTACTACAGTGTGTCCTCTGCCTCTCCTCTCCCTGCCTGGATTTACTGTTCTCAGCTACAAACTTGTGCTCCTTTCTTTCTTTTCGTCTGTGCTTGCATGTTATATCTTTGTTCATTCTTTTGTCCTCAACCTCTCTAAGCAGTTGTGATTTGAGATATATAAGGAATTTAGGCCAGTCTGAGAATAAAAATATTTCAGTAGGTAAAATGGTCCCATTCGCATACATTAATAGGACAGATATACTTGTTCTTAGTTTTTTTTTCTTTTAAATCATGTTTTATGTTCTACTTTCTAGTTTTGTTGCTGCTTCATTTGTTTTTTAATCTTTTACTCCTTATCCTGTTTTATTTGTTTTTTTTTGTTGTTGTTTTTTTTTTTTGCATGTGTGTATTTCTTCTAATAACCTGAATGGCTTTTATTTCCTGCCAGAGGTTACCTTTTATGTAAATACTAGAGGCCCGGTGCACAAAAATTTGTGCACTCGGGGGGAAGGGGGGGGGTCCCTCAGCCCGGCCTGTGCCCTCTCGCAGTCTGGGACCCCTCGGGAGATAACGACCTGCTGGCTTAGGCCTGCTCCTGGGTGGCAGAGGGCAGGCCCAATCCCTAGGTGCAGCCCCTGGTTGGGCTCAGAGCAGGGCAGATTGGGGAGTTGGGGTGCCGCCCCCTGTCATGCACAGAGCAGGGCAGATTGGGAGGTTGCGATGCCACCCTCAATCACGATGCCACCCTCAATCACGCTCAGGGTAGGGCCGATTGGGGGGTTGGGGCACTGCCCCCTGTCACACTCAAGGCAGGGTCGATGGGGAGGTTGCGGCGCCACCCCCTGTCATGCACAGAGCAAGGCCCATCAAGGGGGTTGGGGCTCCGTACCCTGTCACTCACAGACCAGGGCCAATCAGGGGGTTGGGCGCTGCCCCCTGTCATGCACAGAGCAGGGCCCATCAGGGGGTTGGGGCGCTCCCCCCTGTCATGCACAGAGCAGGGCCCATCAGGGGGTTGGGGAGCTCCCCCCTGTCACTCACAGAGTAGGGCCGATAGGGGAGTTAGGGCACCGCCCCCTGTCACACACAGAGAAGGGCGGATCAGGGAGTTGGGGCGCCACCACTGTCACACTCAGGGCAGGGCCAATGGGGAGGTTATGGCTCTACCCCATCACACACAAAGCAGGGCCCCTGGGGGGGGGCGCTGCCCTCTATCACACACAGAGCAGGGCAGATCAGGGGGTTGGGGCGCCGCCCTCTATCACCCACAGAGCAGGGCAGATCAGGGGGTTGGGGCACCGCCACTGTCACACTCAGGGCAGGGCCGATGGGGAGGTTATGGCTCTACCCTGTCACACACAGAGCAGGGCCTATGTGTGTGTGTGTGTGGGGGGGGGGTTGGGGCGCCGCACCCTGTCACAGAGCAGGGCTGATCAGGGGGTTTGGGCGCTGCCCCCTGTCACACTGATCCAGTGCCAGGAGGCCTCAAGGCTCCGCTGATCCCGGTGCTGGGAGGCATATTACCCTTTTACTATATAGGATAGAGGCCTGGTGCATGGGTAGGGGCTGGCTGGTTTGCCCTGAAGGGTGCCCTGGATCAGGGTGGGGGTCCCCACTGGGGTGCCTGGCCAGTCTGGGTGAGGGGCTGAGGGCTGCTTTCAGGCTGGCGGTTGTTGATTGAAGCTCCCAACCGCTCCTTTTTTTTCTCTTTTTTTTATTTTATTCTGGGCCAGCTTTAGCTCTGGCTCTAGCTCTGAGGCTTCGTATCTGGTTTGTTTGCCGTTCTATAATTGAAACAATGTATAACTTCAGCTCTGAGATCCCGGCCTTCTATATTTGTTACAAAGTTTCAAACTGCCAGCTCAGAGGCCGGCAGCGCAGGCGGGGAACGTTGGAGTCTGCAGTCACTGCAGCAAGCAAACCTCATGTTCGCTTCCAGCTGCCTGGCTGCCTGCCGCCATCTTGGCTGACAGTTAATTTGCATATACTCACTGATTAGCCAATGAAAAGGGTAGCGGTCGTACGCTAATTACCATGTTTATCTTTTATTAGTGTAGATATATTTTTTCTTAGTATCATATTAACCACTTTCTCTAAGAATTACAAACTTTCCCCTGCCCTCGCAACCTCTCCCCACCACTTTATTTTAGTTGATTATATTATCACTAATTTTCATACTGTTTTTCTTTTCTATCTTTAAACATTCATATATGACTACCACTTCCTTTATTGGCTTTAAATGTCTTCGAATATAAACAATAATGTTATCAGCATACAAACACTATCTTCTACCTTCTCTTCCCTTCCCTGAGCCACACTCTGCTGGTTATAAAATGTCTACGTTATCAAGCTTTACGACCTTTGTGTTTGGTTCTATAACCGTAGTTGCCACATTGCTTTAGTCTTGTGCTTAGTCTCAGGTACCTGGACTTACTGGTGTCACCCAGTTGTTCTGCTGTACTTTCTCCCCCTCACCCTTCGATTGGCCTGAAGTTATCCTCTTGTAGATTCCTCAGGCTCAGGAGGTTGATGTTCTCATGTCCTTGCATGTTCACAAATGTTGCCTTCAAACTTAACTGGCAGTTTGCCTGGAGATGGCATCTTAGGCTACACTGGTTATTTCTTTGCATCGGATAAAGTTGTGGTGATGTCTGAGGCGATCCTGATATTTTTTCTCTCCCTGTGAGGCAACTTGACCTTTTCAGCTGAGTGTTCCAGAGGATTCTTTGCCTTTTAAATCTTAGATTTGATCATTCATTGCCAGTATTTTCCTGGGACACAATAGACATTTTAAACCTGTAGATTTAGTTCTTTTTATTTTGAAATTCCTTATAAATCATATCTTTAAATATCAGTTCTCTTTGTGGGGACATGAATTACATATACATTTGTTTATCATACTGCCATTTTCTCTCTCATCTTTTTAAATGTCCTATTAATTTATTTTTTTGTCACCATTTTCTATCCTGTTTTCTATATAATTTCTTATACTTTCAATAGTGTCTATGGTTGGTTTTACATTTTTCTTTCACTTATTTTCTGAGCTCTATTTTCTGACCTTTTTATGACTCATATCCTTTGCTTGTCTTGCCACATATTTTTTTCTGAATATCTGGATCCCTTTTTGTGCCCTTGGTTTGTAGAAAAAATTGCTTCATTAAGTTAAAATTTTTTTCATGATAATATGTTTGCTCATTTTCTCCCTGGCAATATTTTTCTGGTTTTTTTTTAAAAAAGATATATTTTTATTGACTTCAGAGAGGAAGGGAGAGGTATAGAAACATCAATGATGAGAGAGAATCATTGATCAGCTGCCTCCTGCACGACCCCTACTGAGCTCACAACCTGGGCATGTGCCCTGACCTGGAATCGAACCGTGACCTCCCGTTTCATAGGTCAACACTCAACCATGGAGCCATACTGGCGGGGCGAATGTTTTTATCTCCCTATTTCCCCCTCTATTTCCCTCCTTTTTACATTGCAGTATATTCATTGTATAGCTTCTATGGTGGTTTCTTTTTGATTTTTCATCTTTGAATGAAGCAACATCTTGTGCCAGCTGTGTGTGAGCTCCTGGAGTGGAGGAGGGGAGCATGGCCAGGGCCTCGCCGCCAGGACTTGCCTACGGGGCGGGAGTGGGAGTGAGATGTTTCATGTTGACTTCTCTCTGGCCACCTGACAATGATGCTGCAGATGTGCTCGGGATGTGGAGCCTCAGTCCGCCCCCCACCCCCACCTCCCTGGACCGCTTCCTGCAAACATAACTTCTCCGAATGAGTCATCATCGGCCGCCTTTGCTGCTTCTATTCCATGTTAAATAAGTTCAACCCACACAGCTGTCCTTTCATCCCTAACAAGTGTCCTTTCGTTGGCCCTGGGCGGTGGCACTGCCCTTGGAGGGTGGGTTCGCCAGCGCCTGCCGAGGTCTGCCCACAGCTGCCTAAGAGGCGCCGGTCTGCACCCAGTCATGTGCCATGGGTCTTCGCTTATAGAGCTTTGCCAGCTTTGTCTAAGAAGGGGCTTGTTTCTTATTCTCCTTTTGCTTTTAGGTGATTTTCAAGAGAATTATTTTTCTTTTAGAGGGAGAAACACCAACCAGAAGTTCTATAGATTACCTGGTATTTCTTTATTTTGTGCGGTCTGCTTAGCTTATAGTTTCTGTTTACTCCTAATTTCTGCTTACTCAAAGCACACAAATCATTCTATGACCTCAACACCTATTTCCATTTGTCTTTTTAAATTTTACTTTTGCTACAGATGACTGACCTCCCTCCCCACCCGTATTTTCCTATTCAAACTTCTGAGAATATTTGGTCCAGTTATAATCATTATTCTTATTTGGATAGAACTTTTTGTCCTCAAAAACAATCCTAGGGAACCTTTGGATTAGCTCCTTTCACTGGCCAAATAGCTGTGGATGAAGGGTCTTTAATAACACAGCAGAGAGCACGCAGTCTTGGGCTGTCCTCTTAACAGGAGAACATGGGCACGAGGGTTCGTGTGGGCAAGCATGGTCCAGACAGTGACCTGCGTTAGGACTGAGTTGGAGATTTGGGGTGGAGCCCCTGAAACAGGCCTGGATGACGTGGGAGGTGCTGAGGAGTAGCACCAGGTGAGATTGGACAGTAGAGGGGGTGGCTGGCCACATAAGGCTTAGCATTCAATGCTGAGGAGTTTGGACTTAAGCACATAGGCTGTTGGGAGTCACTGGAAACGAGAGGACAGACAGAAGGAGGGAGAGAAGTAAGCAGGACAGAAACCCCCGTGGAGTGGTGACCCAGCCTCTGATCCCGTGAGTGTGCGCCACTCTGAGGAAGTCCTTCCGTGGGCCCCTCTCACACACACTCTTCTCCTCCGCACCGCAGCTCTCCAAGAAGCGCCTTCCTTTTGCGGGTGCCGTGGGGGGGGGGGGGACTGAAGTCACTGG
>NW_005873171.1:0-6314 GCF_000147115.1 Myotis lucifugus
CCACACATTTATATGCATATGCATCACTTGAATTGTTTTGAGTGTCTGCTAAGCATTAGGGAAGACAGAGGGGACTGTCCCCCCCTCCCCTGCAGCACCTGGGCTTGCCGACTGCTGCAGAAGCAGGGCATGCACCACAGGGAGGTCCTGGTGGTCTCAGACCACAGGCCAGAGGACATAGAGACAGAGTAGGAGTGATTGTGGTTAGCACTGAACCAGGCGGAAATACTACCGAGATATGTTCCCCTCCGAGAAGTTTCTGGATCCAGATGAGCCTGCTCTCCTAAACGTTACCCCAGATGGAAAATAAATATTCTGGTTTTTCAATTCTAGTTTTTCTTACAAAGCACTTGTGTTGTTAATTGTTTGTTTAATGGCCATCTCTTACTCTAGCCCAGCAGTTCTCAACCTGTGGGTCGCGACCCCTTTGGCGGTCGAACGACCCTTTCATAGGGGTTGCCTAAGACTATCCTGCATATTAGATATTTACATTACGATTCATAACAGTAGCAACGTTACAGTTATGAAGTAGCAACGAAAATAATTTTATGGTTGGGCCGCAACATGAGGAACTGTATTTAAAGGGCCAGAAGGTTGAGAACCACTGCTCTAGCCTGTTACGATTTATGGGACAGTGACTCGTCCTGTCAGTAATGTTTGCTGAAGGAATGAACTTGGAAACTAAACTAGAGAGAAGAACGCAGGCTTCCAGTAGTTTCACATCAGCATGTGTTGTTTCTAGCCATACTTTCTACTTGGGTCCTTTCCCTTTTTCTCTCAGAATTTACTCATAATAGACTTAGCTTGTTGGCCATTCAGTCCCACTTTGTACTGAAAATCACAATTGATGAGGATCTAAGGAAAGAGTAGATGAGAGGCAACTGAGTACCATAGTCAAGAGGATGCGCTCAGGCACTAAATTTCCTGGGTGTGAAAACTGGCTTTTCTATGTGCTATCTCTTTGATCTTGGGCAGGTAACTTGACTTATTTTTGCTTTAGTTTTTCATTGGTCAGTGGTGATAACAACAGTGTGTATCTCCTAGGGTTCAGTGAGGATTAAGTGTTTATTGGACACAAAAAGCTTAGCACATTGCCTGTCACAATATAAGTATTACAGAGGTGGTAGCTATTATTTTTTTATTCCCTAAAAAGCAGCAGTTATCCTCTTTAGTTACCATTTCTGCGTGTCTTCAGGGGCAGACACGAAGAAGCCGGCTGCACTGTAGGCCTTCCCTGCTGGCACCGACTCAGACCAAGGCAATGGTTTGGGATGGGCCGAGCACATTGGCATTCTCATTTCCCCCTGACCTACTCTTTCTAACCCATCTTTTCGGTGCAGAGGCCCTAGAAAACAGAGATGACAAGTTTGGCAGATTGGCTGGCTTAGGAGCCCAGAGCAATGGCTGCTGGAGCTGATACTCCCACTTTTATTCCACGGATGTTTGCTACCAAATTTCAGTGACCAATTTGATTAGACCTGTAGTGAGCTCACTGTGGAGAATCTTGTGAAGAAAGAATACGCTTGCTCTTGAGAAAGCAATCTGTCCTTCGATCCTGATGGCCTTGGTGGGGAGGTAGACACTCCTGTGCTCATGTTTGGGCCAGGGAGTCACCACTCCATATGTAAGAGAATTCATTTTCCTCCAGCATTTTGCCTTTCAAGTCTCATCTTATTGCTGCAGTTACTCAGTGAATTAATAGGTATAGAAATGCAAAGCTCTTCTCTTATTACGGTCTATCGATCTGATTGCAGTGTCATTAATTGAAAGACTATAGTTCAATGCAAGAGTCTGCGTTCATTTCGGCCGGGTCTGTTGGAAGAGGCTGTGTGAACCAGACTGCAAGGAGCCTTGGTCTGACACGAATACTTGTCCTCCGTCAGTGGTTGTAAGAGTGCTCAGGCCCAGTGGAGTTTACAGCATAAAATCAACACTGAGAATGAGTATGGGAAGAGTCGGAGGTAATTTATGTTGTTACTCTCTTCTATAGGTTACATATATATGATATTAATAAAAACACACAATTCTGACAGAAACAAATTCTGACTCAAAAATAGGGAAGTGGGCCTTTGGCTGCACATTGTACGTGCTTGCATAGGAAATGGTGTGGTTGAGAAGCATGTTGTCTCATCACCAGTACGTCCACCTCATCTGAGTGGTGTGTGAAACTTTAGAGAAACTGCTCTATGGCCATGGTTAGTTATTTTCTTTTGGGACCATCTGACCTACTATCTCTTGAATTTCCCCCATACATTTAAATTAACTTGAAAATTTTGTGTGTACAGGTGTGCCCACATACACCTTTAATAAGTGTCTTCTAAGATGAAAAATGTAGAAGGATCTTTTTAAATATTCTAATACTCTATATAAAGGGAAAATTTCTGGGCTCAGACAAGAACATAGTAGATTATGTTTAATTTGTTGGCAAAGGCTGAGTGAGTTGTTTTTTGTTTTTTGTGCTGCTTTCTAGATAGACTTTAATGAGGGGGCTATTTTTCTGTTATAATTATTATTTTAAATATTTGAAGATTGAAGTGAATGGAAGGAATACTCAAATTTAAAGCACATCTAAATGACATAAAACATCATTTATCTCTTGCTTTTAGTAAAGATTTTTGTTTGGTGAAGTGTAGATGTTACTAATAATACATGTCCTGCCAAATAATTTTTATCCTGAGTATTTAAATTGTCTTTTTCAAGGTATGATTTTTTTCTCCTGGTGGTACTTCTGGTTTGTTTGTTTAAAAAATATATTTTTATTGATTTCAGAGAGGAAGGGAGAGGGAGAGAGAGATAGAAACATCATTGATTGGCTGCCTCCTGCACACCCCACACTGGGGCTGGAGCTGGCAACCCGGGCATGAACCTGCGACCTCCTGGTTCATAGGTCGCCTCTCAACCACCATCTGAAGATGTGCCTGATGCGCCCAGAGCAGCAGGGACGGAGTGTGGCGGGGGCCACCTAACCGCCCTCTGCAGGTGAGAATGTGGGCTGTGTCCTCGGACCTCCAGCGACTCCCAGTGCCGAGCCCGCACCCGTTAGGAAGGGACTGCGCTGGACAAGTGCGCCGGATGCGTTCCCCGGCTGTTACGATAAAACACACCCGCGGGAGGCAGGCGGGTCCGCCTGGGTGCGGAGGGGCTGGCCTGGCGCTCCTCGCTGTCCCTCCATCCCGGAGCGGAGCGGGCTGGGAGGGTCAGGGCCCTGAGGCTTGGAGGGAGGCGTGGCCTCTGCGCCCTGGCTGCCTGGGAACCAGCCCTGGGTCCGTGGAGTTCACCGGTGCTGCCCGGACTGAGGGGCCGGCTCCCTCTGCTGCCTCGGGGAGGCTGCCCCGCGGTCTCTGGGAGCCAGCACCGGCACACTGGGCGGCGGTACGCTGGGCATGACTGCGCGGTGGTCACTGCCTTTGTCCCCCCTCCCTCTCAGCAGCGTTAGGGTTTCTTTTCTTTCCTAACAGACAGGTTTGGGGGAGGGGGAGGGGACCCCTGCTTTACCCTGAGAGGGAGGGGCTGTATCCGCGCCCTCACACCTCCCTTCCTTAGGGGCATCGCTCAGCCTCACCTGGTCCATGTCGCTTAGGTTTCAGGCTGCTGCTGGGTTTTCTCCGTGAGTGTTACCTCCAAATCGCTCAGCTTCCTAAGTTAAAGGGGGTAAAATTGTCGTCCGAGCCATTTTGTTAGGAAGAAAGGAAATGGCTCTTCAGAGAGACAGTCCCCAGAACTACCCGAGGGGCACTGTGCGCTGGCCCCAGGGGACTGACGCCTCAGCAGGAGTTTAGAGGAAGAGGTTACCTGTAGGACATCTCCGTGCCTCGTTTGAAAATTATTTCAACTCTAACAGGAAAGATGCAGTTTTCATGCCCCAGAAAAGGACACAAGTCACAGGCGATGTCATTCCCTTTTAAATTTCCAAAGTCAAAAGGCATCTCTCCCTTTTCTCCTTGTATGTCCAAGTTGACAATATTTTGATGTCCTAGAAAACTGAAAGGCAAAACATTTTCAAAAGTGTTGATTTTTTTTGAGGTTTCTGCAAGTTAGATTAAACTTTATTTATGTTGTTTCAGAGGGTTATCCAAGAATACATCCAATGCACGTTACCACAGGATTAGCCCATGTGAGCTGGCACACCCATGTCCAATTAAAGCATACACACACACACACACACACACACACAGCAAACCCACCCACTGGTAACCAAATCCAGAATTGAATTTAAACCCAAATAATCTCACCTCCTACAGAGGAGAATTAATCTCTGAAAGATCAGATAGAGGCGGAGAACCAGGACTACAGGCTTTATTAGAGGAGAAGGACCTGCTGGTCTGTCTTGCAAGGGGAGGACAGCAGCCCCTGCAGGGGTGAGCACGCCTTTTGAGGGGCAGAATGGGAAGGGGTGGGGGCTTAGTGTACTCGGCGCACACTGATTGGTGGCTTACTGCATTGTCCATATAGGACAAGGGCTTAGGGTACTTGGCAGGTGTGGATTGGTGGTCCAATGTATAGTCCATATAAGGTACATGGTTAGTCACTCAGGTATTTCCGGGCTGCAGGTGACGTCATACTCCGCCCACCAGTTGGGGGGAAGGGAGGATCTATCAATCTCCTATATGCTTTTCTATAGCTGAATATTTCCCTCTGTTTTTCATCATTGTTTTGTTAGATTGTTCCATAAAAGCCACTGAAATGGTCAACTGTACCCGATAGTTAATTTAAGTTCTAGCCGTACTTGCTGAAAATGGAGCATGGATCAAATGTGTCATAAACTCTTACTGTCACCAGGTTTGTCCTTTCAGTTCAGCTTCATGCATTTCATTTTATTCCCAATGATGCCAAAGAAACATGTATGTCTATGGATATATTAATAACCTACAATATTACATAGGTTTCAGAGGTAAACAGGAACAAACAGGGGAAGTGCCCTTATCTGTAGTCAGCGGTTTTGTTGATGCAGGTGCTGGAGAATTTGCATGTCTTTGTCCCTTTTTCCTCCAGGCTGGAGGGTTTCAGCTATGCTGACTTGATCATTGTAGTGACTGCTATAGCCTCCTTAGGTTAGAAAGGAAGCAAACACCGAGGAACACCCCCTCACTTTTACACAGGCAGACAGTCTTCATACAAAAAGAGTTGTGATGGAGATAGCAGGACACAACAAAGAGGGATGGGGAGAGGGAACCGGGGGGGGGGGGGAGAGAGAGAGAGAGAGAGAGAGAGAGAGAGAGAGAGAGAACAGCAGGTATGCATGCCCCTGCAAATAGTTCTAACAGGCACTTGCAAATGCAGAAGGCTTCAGGACCACCCAACAATTCAGACACCTTTTTATTTCTGCTCTGCGGGATGCCTTCATCCAGACTACACACACACACATATATACACACACACACACACACACACACACACACACATACACATGGAAAAGGAGAGAGCCCTGCCATTTTAGCTCAGAATTCCTCTGATTCCTCCCCTCCTCCCGCCCCACTCCCCTCCCCTTGTTTTCCTCAATCCTAGTCCCTGCATCCCTGCATCCTAGTCCCTGCGAAAGCAGGTTTCGCAGCGGGAGCAGGAGCAGAGGGTGCGGAGGGAAGGCACAGTCAAAGCCAAGGCTGCCTATTGTTTCTTGCTTTCACTGTTCTCCTTTTTTTTCTTCTTTTCTTACTAGTGGCCCCTGTCCAGGAGGAGAGCATAGAGAAGTGGAGGGGCGGTTTAAACACATGCATTGCGCACTGATTTGATGAGCAGCTCAGCCACGAAGTCCATGGAACTCGGAAACGCAGAGTGGTGCCTCCTGGTGGAGGCAGTGGGGGCGGGGGAGGCTTTGGCGGTCACTTCAGATTAGAGGCCACAGGCAGTTCCTTGCAAGGACTTCTGTGATGATACGTTTTCTGCTGCATTCTCAGTTTTAAAAAATCATGAGAAAAGTCTTGCTCATCTGTTAAGCTTACGGTTTGTTTATTTTTATTCAGCTGCTTAACAACTAGTGTTGTAATGTACCCTGCGAATCACACAAGGATGCCTCAAGAAGTCGAATTACGGAGTCACATTTATTCCAAATCTGGGACTATGAGGGGGCATTTTGCTCTCTCAAATCTCGTAATGATAAGATAGCCGCAACACCAGATTTATAGGCAAAAATCACAAAGGTATCGATTACATCTTTGGGTTTGGAATGAGAACCCTGGTTTGCACAAAGCAGTTACAGAAGCGAAATTGAGCCGATTAGTTATCTACAAAGATTAATTATAGTTTTGGGTCTTCGGACCACTGAGTCAACAGAAACACATTATCTAGAGCCCTCAGGTCTTGGGACCACTGAGTCA
>NW_005873171.1:6487-8184 GCF_000147115.1 Myotis lucifugus
ATGGTTGCCCCCCTGCTTCACTAGATGGAAATTTTAAGCACCGCCAGGTCCGCTGTTTGCGATTTACTCAAATGTTGAAATCACTCAGCCTGAGTCATGATAATCTCTTTCAAGCTACTTACACTTGTCTGTGATGTGTGTGCTGACTTCCAGTGAGCGTTGCCCACAGTGGTTTGGCCATTGTGTGGGTGGCTCTGAATCTAGGGGTTGGGCTATATTACACCATCCCCATAGCTGTTCCGGGGCAGCATTAATGCACAAGTGATCATCTGCCTTGAACAGACCAACTCCTCTGACAAGCCTCAAAGTTTCCAAAGGTTACAGAGCCACACTTTCAAAATAGATTTTTTAAGAAAATATTTCAAGTGGGCATTTGACATAAGTTTGAAAATACTGGGGATTTTTTCCAGCAACTTTAACTTTGCATTACCTATGTTCTTCAAATAAATAAAAGTGATTAAAACTGACTCTATTAGGGGCAGAAACAGAAAATATTGGGGACCTGCTACAATCATAAGAAATGTTCATCCTGCTCGGTTAACTGTGATGGTTCCGTCCTGATTGGAGAAAGCACATACTCACCTGCTGGGAGCTGTACATCCTGGGACATGGGAGCTAATGGTGGAATGTGGTCCGTCCTCCTTCGGAGAACTGCCTATCATCACAGAAAAATTTACCACCTCGTGGCACCTAGTCCTGGAGGCACCTGTTTTTTTCACCCTCCTGCCCCTCTTACCTGTCACCTGGTCCTGGGGCGCCAGTGTCTGTGACTCCCCTCAGCCCACATGACTTGCAACCTGTAATGATTATCCCGTAATTCCTACTTCCCCATGTAATCTTGTCCTTCTACCCAATATAGATGGGTAGATGGGCTGATGGGGGCTGCAGAGCAGATGTTTGTGGATGACCTGCTGCTCTCCCACACTGCTGGCAGGATTGGAATAAACACTCATATGCCATTATGATTCAACCCTGTCTCTGCTTATTGGCTGAAGTAGTGACAGGCAGCACTTGGTTGTCCATATAATTTGGCCACTCTGGTGGGACTCAGGTGGGGAGTCTTCTTGGGTGAGTACTGGGGATCCCACTTGCTACCAGAACTGGGGGTTCCCAGAGCTGAGGCCTGGACTCTTATTTGCAGCCCTGCCAGGAATTTTCCTGTTTTGAGTCCCAGTCACAGCCTTGGCAATCCCCATCATGTCACCTAAGATGTAAGTTGAATCAAGTCTTCTTGTATGACAGGAGGAGGAATAAAGTGTGTTTGTATGACAGGAGGAGCAATTGAGCGTGTTTGTATGACAGGAGGAGGAACCAAGTGTGTTTGTGTGACAGGAGGAGGAATCAAGCGTGTTTGTATGACAGGAGGAGGAATGGAGCGTGTTTGTATGACAGAAGGAGGAATGGAGCGTGTTTGTATGACAGGAGGAGGAATGGAGCGTGTTTGTATGACAGGAGGAGGAATGGACCGTGGTTTGGTATGACCAGAAGAGGAATGGAGCATGTTTGTATGACAGGAGGAGGAATTGAGCGTGTTTGTATGACAGGAGGAGGAATCGAGCGTGTTTGTATGACAGGAGGAGGAATTGAGCATGTTTGTATGACAGGAGGAGGAATCGAGCGTGTTTGTATGACAGGAGGAGGAATGGAGCGTGTTTGTATGACAGGAGGAGGAATGGAGCGTGTTTGTATGACAGGAA
>NW_005873171.1:8508-13297 GCF_000147115.1 Myotis lucifugus
GGGAAATAATCCTCCTAACCCCTCAGTGTTCCTCCTGGCAGGGCCTGAGCTGCAGAAGTGCCCTCGGGCAGGGGCCACTCCCATGTTGTAAAGAGAAAAAATAATAATAATAAAGTCCTCAGTAACTTAAAACTTTGGAGTCCTGCTGGTTTAAATAGTAGAAATTATTAAATATCTAGGCGTTTTGAAATAAGTGGAAACTGAAATATTAATTAACCTGAGTTTGCCTGCTTTTGACTTTTTATTACAGAAAAGTTTGAAGATGCACTTGAAATTGTTAGTGAATGTTTTTATGAGAAATATGTCTCTTAAAAGTGTGAATGTATTTGCCAATCTAAAGAATCCTAACTGCTTACTTTTTGGTGGTCACCTAAAAATTAAGTTTTCTGAGAATTAAGAATCTAACCAATTGGAAAGAAATTGTATAGTTTGGGAAATAGAAGGCATGGGGCGTGGAGATGCATTTTGAAGGAAAAGAAACTGAGTTTAAAGCTGGTTATTTCTGAGTGGGTAAGAGGTTTGTGAACATTATAGAAAGCTTTGTGAAAGTGATGGAAGGGTTATAAAGAGAAATCTTAAAAGGAAATTATAGGTAATTTAAACAATAAATTTAATCAGATAAATGAATCCAAAGTAAGCTAGTCTTCTCTAGTCTGTTAAAAGGGGAAATTTGTCTTTCTTGTTTTTTGCCCAGGAAGCAACAGTTCTATAAATTATTGAAATGATTATACATTATTTTATATTAATCAGATACTTAATTACTTTTTTAAAAGGTGATCTTCTTAATTATGGTAACTGAAGTTTTGTTAGCCTATGTTTGTGTTTAATACCCTTTTTCACTTTAAATGAATGAATAAACTAATACTGCTTCATAATAATAAGGATGATATATAATCTTTTGGTTATATACGTTTGGAAACCTTCCCAGGATTTGAATTTTAAGAAATTTTTTTTCTTCTAGATTTGGCTTTAGGTCATTCCAATAGGCCCTGGAATGCCTCAAGGATTTGTTTTCTCTCCTATGAAGGAAAACTTTTATATTAAAGTAAAGGGGAAGGTTTGTCAAATAAAGAAGTAATAACTCTGATAGGCTTTCATTTGTAACTATAATTGTTATTCTGGAATATTGTGTTTTGACAAAAGGACAAGATTCCATGTCATTTGCATTAAAATCAAATCCGTAACCATATCATTTTAAATTTCTTCTTGTCATTTAGAGACAGTTGCCGTTTTGCTATAATGCATTTGGAAAAATGTACATCTTCTGAGGGATCCATGGAGAGGACTCTGACATTTTCAGATCATCCCCTTTGAACTGGACGAAAATTATTAGAACTCTATAGAGTATCTGGATTTATAGAAGTATGGGCAGGAAAAATCAGGAGAAAAAAAACAGATTATGGAACTGATAATTATATAGTTTTATAACTATTTTGATAGTATTGCTGATTTTAAACCTTTTTTTGTTTTTCAGACATAAGCAAACTTGTTTCCTTTCTTAAAACAATTTAGTAAATTATGTATTTTTTTCTTCCTACCTGATCCCTCCAGAATTTGGCAGTTCTTAAGAAGTAAGTCATGGCAAGATGTTTCTTTGCATGAATTCAATAAGACCAGTTTCCAGTTGTGGTGTTATTAACTAAGACTTTGGCTGGAATGTCATGTCTGAGAGAGACATGCCTGGACTCTGGGTGTCACCAGAAAGCTTTAAGGAATAAAAATGGATTTTGAAGCCAATGTGAGCACCTTGGAGAAATAGCCTGGTACCTTGCTTGGTCACATGGTTCATGGCAGTCTTTCCAGGTAAGGAAGGAAGGTTGCTTTCCTGAGAGATGGCAATGAAAGACTTTCCCAAGACATTTTGGGAACCTCAAGAGTGTGAGGAACTCACCCAAGTCTACAGGTATTGCAGGAAAATCTGATGGCAGCTAGGTGGCTCAGGTTTCCTTGCCCTGAGGGGCTAATTAAAGTTCAATCATGAGATTCCAGCAAAGCAGATTTTTTAAAAACCTATATGATCAATTGCTATTCTTATTGTGTTCATACAAATGATCAGGCCAAATTGAAACTAGACTTAATACAGTAAGTAAATTAGTCTTAATTTGGCTCCTTAAAAAAAATGAGGGTGATTTTAGAGGGGGAGGGATTGTGTTTCAGTAGACTCTGTAACATACAGCTGTGAATATTAGACTCAAAACTTTGTTATTTTTTAACTTATGAATTGAACTCGATCCTGAAATTATCTCTAGCTTTTACCCCAGTAATACTAAAATTTGTAACACAGTTTGTCTTCACCAGGTTACAAGCCCTACGTGCACTCAGGGAATATCACCTCTAAACACCATTGCCACCTCCTTCTGTGCTCAGGCTTCATCATCCCTCTGACAGAGAGAAAGGGTCTCTTGGCTCTGAAGGAAAAGCTTCGTCCCTCCTCAGCATGAAGCAGTTACGGAAGTGGCTCTGTGCTCCTTTATTCTGAAAGAGTTCAGAGCCCAGATCCTTGAGAGGGGTGTGGTGGGCCCGTAGACAGACATGAGCAGAGCAAGGATGATGGATCAACCAGAGGAGAAATGGACAGGACCCTGGGACGTGCTTCTCACCACTCCAACAGCTCTGAAGCTGGCCATGGAGGAGCCTGTGTAGAACTGACCTTTACAGCTTGCTCAGTAGGAGTTGGGACACCTATTGCTAATGCATAGAATTGTTCCATTCATTTTGGGAAGAAAGTCACATACTGGGACCTTTCTATGTTGGGCCCCACTCTTTGGGAAAAGGGTGCAGGGATGTTTTCTCTAACAGTTGCTGCAGTAGCTTCCTGTGGTGAATGTTTGACTCATACTGGGTGTTCTAGTTATTGTTTTTTAGTATCTAACAACTGCAATATGAATTGCTTGGATAATTTCACCCTCCCTTATAGTAACATACTAAGCTGCTGGTTGGCTGGTTTCTGAGATATGTGAGGTAACTTTTTATTCATCTATTCCTGCTAACAACCCTGTTCCTTAGGATGAATGACTGTGTTAGGTCTCGAAAACATCACAGAGTCCTAACCAAAAGAGACCTTCTCATGCTGACGGCAACCTGTGGAGCCCTGTTGAACTGTTGCTCTAATCATTTTTGTTATGCTGGTTTGGTAGGCTCCCTTAATGTAGAAGTGACCTGGATGACTTGTAGCATGGTAATGCCCTTGTGTGCCACTTCCAGGGCTATACGGGGATAAATCAAGAGCTGAGCCAGGCCAGGGAGGCAGTTCTAGAGAATCAGGCAGCAATAGATTATTTGTTGTCGCAGCATAATCACAGTTGTGAGGAATGTACTGTTTTAATCTTTCTGACAATTTTCAATTGATAGAAAACAACATTCAACAAGTTAGGGAAACCATCTCCCAAGATCCGGCATTTGCTGTATTTCATTCCTGGGAACTGCTTTCAAGAAGAAGAAAATGCAGTCCAGCAGGGTAAGATTTTTCATTTAAAACTAATCTCATAGATATGAAATGATGGAAAAAGCAGTGGGGAAATGTTAGGGGCAGAAATAGGATATATTGGGGACCATCTACAATCAAAAGAAATATTAATCATGCTGTTAACCTTGGTGGCTCTGTCCTGATTAGAGAAAGCACATTCTAACCTGGCTGGGAGCTGTACGCCCTGGACACGAGAGTAACATCAGAATGCAGTCCACCCTCCTCCCGAGGACTGCCTATCATTATGGAAAGACTTACAACCTCAAGGCACCTAGTCCTGGAGGCACCTGCTCTTTACACCCCTGCCTCTATTACCTGTAATCTGGTCCCAGGGCATGCCCTCTGCAACCCTCCCCTCCCCGACAGCCACATGACTTGTCACCTGTAATGAGTACCCATGCCCACTTTCCCACACCTGTAATTCCTACTTACCCACATAATCTTGTGCTTCTACCAATATAAGCAGCCAGCTTATGGGGAGAGGCAGAGCAGATTTTCGTGGATGACCTGCTGCTCTCCCACACTGTCAGCAGAATTGGAATAAATGCTCATAATGATTCAACCCTGTCTCTGTTTAATTGGCTGAAGTAGTGACAGAAAGCCTGGACTCCTTGGTTGTCTGGTTACAATTCCACATAGAAAGAATCAGAGGGCAGGTCCATCCCCACCCACACCCAAACCCTCTCTGTCTTTTCAGTGTGATGCTTTCCATGTCACAACTAAAATACAGAACAACCACCATCCAGAACCTCTGGAAAGCTGGCTGAATGGAAGTCCTATAACTAAAGAAGTAAAGGAAAAAGCACACTGAGACCAGTAGGAGGTGCAGAGGCATGGAACGAGCTGGTATGGCACCCACATGTGCTGCTTTTTTAATTGGGAGGGAGGTCATCTCTATGGAGGCTGCCCAGAGGAGCAAGGGGTTCCAGCCGTACACCAGACCCCCAGCCCAGGGTCTGAGAGCTGAGAAAATAAGTCCCTACAGGCAGTAAGAACTACAGGCTGTAAAAACCAGCGTGGATTGGGGCTCAGTGACACAGAAGCTGCTGGAGACCCAGCTGTTCCTCTTAAAAAGCCAGTACCATGAACTGAACTTACAAGATCCTGCTTCCTCTGAGCTCCAGCACAAGACTCTGGGGAACGCAAACATATATGAGGAGGAACTGGATTGTCTGGCATTGGGGCAGGAACTTGGGTGTGGCTTTCTCCCAGATGGAGGTGCTCACAAGGATCTTTGTTCCTATGCTGGGACCTTCCGGGTCACAGGGTTAACTGGCAGCCATTTCTGTTTCCTCTGCCCTGGTAATTCCCTAAGATCCCACC
>NW_005873171.1:13397-29150 GCF_000147115.1 Myotis lucifugus
GCTTTTGCATATGAATGGCCTGTCCTTGCTCCAGCTAAAATCTCACAAACAAGCTGCAGCTGGGCCAGGGAGCCGCAAACCTATCAATAAAAGGCCCAAGACCCAACATCAGCACCAGCCTGCCTTACTTCAGCTGGGCCTCGTCTGGGCACTTCCAAACCAGATGCAAAGAGGAGTAATCTGCAGATCTCTCTGTAGCTCCTGCTGGGTGACCCCAGACAGTGGCTGACATTGCACCTCCCTGGAAACACAAGAGCCAGTATACCCAGTGGTCGGTGTCAGGCCATACCAGATTACAATTCTATACATCCATAAGCAACACACTCAAGGGGCAGACTCAGTGAGTACCAAAGCCCCACTGAAGCAAGTCCTGATCCATAGAGGTGTTTTCTGCACAGCAACTCTTCCACTGTAGTTGCAGCCAGTCCCCACAGCCAATTGGCCTGGACATCAATTCCTCCCAATGACACCAATAGCAGTCAAGTCTCAACTACAACATGACTGTGCTCACAGCCCCCAAAGGGTGCACCTAGAGTTCCCAGCTCTTGTGCCTGGGAGTCCGAGCCACTCAATCCTATAGAATACCTGTTACACAAGGCCACTCTACCAACTCAAGGAGACATAGCATCTCTACCCAGTACATAGAAACAAACACAGGGAAGCAGCCAAAATGTGGAGATAAAGAAACATGTTATAAATGAAAGAAATGAAAGAAAGCAAACTACTGGATATAGAGTTCAAAACCATGGTTATAAGATTATTCAAAAATCTTCTAGAAACCTCCAGAAAAATGAAAAAGAACCAGTCAGAAATTAAGCATACACTGACTGAAATAAAGAATAATATACAGGGATTCAACAATAGAACAGAGGATTCTGAGATTCAAATCAATTATTTGAAATATGAGGAAGCAACAAACAAAACAAAACAAAAAAAACCAACACCCAATCAGAAGAGCAAAAAGAAAAAAGAATCCAAAAATATGAAGAAAGTATAAGGAGCATTTGGGACAACTTCAAGTGTACCAACATTAGCATTATGGGGGTGCAAAAAATATTGAAAACCTACTTGAAAAAATAATGGCAGAAAACTTCCCCCATCTGGTGAAAGAAATAGACTTACAAGCCCAGGAAACACAGAGTCCCAAACAAGAGGAATCGAAGAGGACCATGCCAAGATACATCATAATTAAAATGCCAAGGGCTAGAGACAAAGAGAGACTCTTAAAAGTATCAAGAGAAAAGCAGTTAGTTACCTACAAGGGAGTGCCCATATAACTGTCAGTTGATTTCTCAACAGATACTATTCAGGCCAGAAGGTAGTGGCAAGAAATAGTCAAAGTGATGAATAGTAAGGACCTACAACCAAGATTACTCTACCCAGAAAAGCTATAATTTAGAATTGAAGGTCAGAAAAAACTTCCAAGACAAGAAAAAGCTAAAAGAGTTTATTACCATTAAACCAGTATTATGTGAAATGTTGAAGGGCATTCTTTTTTTAAAAAAAAAAATCTTTATTGATTTCAGAGAGGAAGGGAGAGAGAGAAAGATAGAAACATTAATGATGAGAGAAGATCATTGATCATCTTCCTCCTGCATGCCCCACACTGGGCATTGAGCCCCCAACCCAGGCATGTGCCCTTGACTGGAATAAAATCTGGGACCCTTTAGTCTGCAGGCTGACACTCTATCCACTGAGCCAAACAGGTCAGGGTTGAAGGGTATTCTTTAATAAGAGGAAGAAGAAGAAAAATAAAAAGATAAAAATATGAACAACAAAATGGCAACAAATACATATCTATCAACAACTGAATCTAAAAATCAAAATAAATGAATAAGAAATCTAATGAACAGAATAAACTGGTGAATAAAATAGAATCAGAGGCATGGAAATGGAACAGATTGATGATTCTCAGAAGGAAGGGAACCCCAAACCTATCAATAAGGCTCTAGACCAGGCACCAGCACCAACGGGAGGAGGTGAGGGGGGAGGGGGGAAGAGATTAAACAAAGATCTTATATGCATTACCTATGGACACAGACAATAGGGTGGTGAAGGCCTGGGGCAGGGTGGGAACCAGGTGCAGGGGGGCAAGGGGAGGAAAAAGAGGGACATCTGTAATAATCTCAACAATAAAGATAACAATATAAAAGAATTAAATAGCTAAAAAAAAAGAATCAGAGGGCAGAATAAATTTAAACTCCATATTAAAATAATTTTGCAAAAAACAAACATTTGCAAATTTTATAAACTTAGTTTATTGTTGGAAAAATCAGATAGGTATGATTGGTTCTCCATAGTTTTCTTCCTTCTAAATATTGTACTGTCTATAATTATGTTGAAAACAGTGTTCTAAATTGATCATTTGTTTTTCATAAGCCATTGAACTTCTGGCATTAGCCCAGGACTCTTTAGTATCAGCAGAATTTGCTAACACTCAGTACTTCAATTCTAGAATGTATTTTAAGTCAAAAGAGGATATATCAGCATTTAGAGGAAGAAACGTTTTTCTCTCAAAAAGACATTCTATTTTATAATACATGCTGGTGAGTTGATGTTCAATATGATCTCATGATCTCTTTCTTTTCCAAACAAGGATTGTAGTCTGTTTGCTATGGTAGGTGTAGGATAAATTTTGGATTTCATAAGAAAACACCCTAAACTGCAAGTCTTAGATCTCCATGTACATGTACAGCTACTTTGGGTCTCTGCCAATGCATTCTCTGCCTCTTCATTTTCAGTACCTAGGTTCAGAGGACTTGGGCTCAGCCACTCTGCCTTCTTTTGTGAAGAGACATTTTGAAATATCTGAACAATGCAAACTTGTTGAAAATGAAGAGCAGGCCATGGTTTGAATGAAAGTCTGAATTTTATTGAGGCCACCCTGGTAACACAGTGTTTAATTCCCAACACACATCTGTACTGGCAACCCTAGGCCAGGGATTCTGAGCAAGAAAAGTTGATCTGTGATAACGCCACCTATCTTTTGCCAAGGGACAGTAAATGGGGTTAACTCAAAAGTCAAATTTAAACAAATGTTTCAAAAACGATTTGCAAGTTTTATATCTACTGGAACAACTGCAGACATCTCACCCTTTACCAAAGCAGAGCTGGTCAGAAGATGGGGCTCTCCATTCCTCTGTCTAAAATTCTGTGAAGAAATTAGTATCACCCACTGTAGGAGATGGGCCTCTGTGATCCATCTCCAGCATGGTTGGCTTTTGATGGGATTTTGTGTATGGGGAAGTTGATGTGAGAAATGCTCAACTGTCTGAATTCACATAACAGACTCAGAGACAGAAATATGGCGAAAACAAGACTTCTATGCACTCTCTCGGGCTGGTGTCTGTCGGGTTGTACAGGAACATCTGCAGCTGCGAGCTCGGCCCATTTACTCAGTCCCTCCTCCAGTTCCTCACTGAGGGGTCACCTGTTTCCTCATATGTCACCGAGGTCTTGCTGTCTCCCATTGGGCCACTTAAAAGAATGTGCTGAGGCCTTTCTAGATGCCTCCACCTCCTGTCTAGTGGAGGCAAGTGCCTGGGGACGGGGAGGGGGTGTTTCCACCATGATGCTGGCCCACGTATACAGCTCTTTGTTCCTCTTCCCTCCCCCCTACATTCTGTTTGCCCTTGGGAATTCAGCAAATCCCATCAAAAGCCAACCATGCTGGAGATGGATCACAGAGGCCCATCTCCTACAGTGGGTGATACTAATTTCTTCACAGAATTTTAGACAGAGGAATGGAGAGCCCCATCTTCTGACCAGCTCTGCTTTAGTAAAGGGTGAGATGTCTGCAGTTGTTCCAGTAGATATAAAACTTGCAAATCGTACATAAGATCTAACTTGGGCATTTCTTGAAAATGGACTCACCCCCTCCAATGTTTTACACATTGAACATCATGTGGTCAAAATATTATCTTTGCCTTATATCTTCTGGGATCTAAAAATACAATCATCTTCATAAAATAAAGGGAAAAATAACATCTTTGGGCATTTTAGAACAACTTGTCAGGACTCAAGCAAAAGATCATATGTATGTGTATCTAGAAAATGAAATAGGATGTAGCTCCTCTACTCTTTTTACCTGCATGCCCTCAGGCCAATTTAAGATAATCACTAAAATAGCAGTGTAGGACCCAGCTGGTGTGCTCAGTGGTTGAACATCAACCTATGAACCAGGAGGCCACCATTTGATTCCTGGTCAGGTGGCTGTTCGATCCCCAGTAGGTGGCATGCAGGAGACAGCCAATCAATAATTTTCTCTCATCATTGATGTTTCTATTTCTCTCTCCCTCTCCCTTCCTCTCTGAAATCAATAATAATAATAAAAAAATGGCAGTCCAATATACTAAACTTACTTTCAATCACCTCATTAATTGAAAACATTTCCCCCCAAATAAAATGATTCCTTGAGACTCTACAGTTTAGTAGCAAACACATCTTTCAGGGTTATGACCTATAAACCCTTTCGAATGTCATTTTTTCTCTTTCAAATTGGGTTGCTCCTCTTTTAATAAATAGCACACCTTCCTCTACCTAATTGATTGAGCCCGTCAGAGATAAACTGCTCATTTACTTTCCTTTGAGATGTAGGGATCCTGGTACTTAGAAGAAGTGTGAGACAGAGAAACAAAATAAAAACTTTCTACCGTGCTAATCAGCCCAACAAGCTGTTCTTGTGATATTTTAGGAAGCAAGTAGAGAGCTTTCAATAGTATGTTAAATTAGCCAAAAGCTGGCACTTGAATATGATGTTTCATGTTCAAGGAATTAGGTTTTTAAAATGAGCAAATATAAAAAGATGAGGATTTTATTGATAGGGGATGCTTTGACTAAGCTCTATTTTCTCTCGGGGGAGGTAGGCACTGTTCCATTTATATAAACTTATTAGGCTAAATAAGGATATTTGGGATTTTCTTGAAAAATAATTATATTATTTTGATAGTTGATGTTTTAAGCACAGCATATGACCCCAAGAATATGCAAAGAGAAGTTATGTGGCAATCCAAGGCTAGATTTTTTTTCACATTCATTTAATATGAGATTCTATGTACAAGAAAGAGTGATGATTTGTAGAGTATTTCCCATCACCCACTTCTCTGAGCCTACTCCAGAACTTGTAACAAGAAAGTTTGTGAGAGTATATTAAAAGGAATAGCTCAGGTTAGGTATCCTTCAAAGTCAGCAATTTTATAATGACTAATATTCTCCAATTCCTTTACCAATCCCTATTGTTTGAATCCCTTTACCCATCAAACATCAATTTCCAATTCCTCCCTCTCCCCAGCCCAGGCAACACCATTCTACCTTCTTTCTTTGTTAATTTCACTACTCTATGTACTTCATCTACTTGGAATCATATAGCATTTGTTGTTTTGTGACGGGATTATATTACTCAGCGTGATGACCTCAAGGTTTATCCATAATGTAGCATGTACTAGAATTCCTATTGTATGTATAGGCCACATTTTATTTTTTCATTCATATGTTAGTGAACACTTGATCATTTCCTCTTTTGGGCTATTGTGAATAATTCTGCTATGAATATGGATATACAAATATCTCCTCAAGACCCTGCTTTCAAATGTTGGAGATGTGTCCAGAAATGAGATTGTGGCATGACATGGCAGTTCTGCTTTTAAGTGTTTGTGGCACCACCACACTATTTTCCACATCGGCTGGACCGTCCTACATTCCACCAACAGTGCCCATGGGTTGTAACGCCTCCACATCTTCTCCAACACTTATTTTCTGAGTTTTGAGGTAACTGTCTCAATGTGTGTGAGGTGGTATTTCATTGTGGTTTTGATATCTGTTTCCTTGGTGATTAGTAATGTATCTTTGCATGTGATGACTGGCCATGTGTATGCCTTCTTTGAGGAAATGCATTTGAGTTACTTGCATTTTGATCGAGGTATTTGTTTTGTTGTTGTTGATTTGTACGAGTTCTTTATATATTCTGGATCCCTTATCAGGTATTTGATTTGAAAATATTGTATTCCACTTAGAGGGTTGCTTTTTCACTCTGTTAATCATGTCATTTAATGCACAGAAGTATCTACTTTTTCTGTAGTACAATTTATCTATTATTTTTCTTTTTCTGTTGGGTTTTGAGTGTTATATCCAAGGAATCATTGATAAATCCAATGTCATGAAACTTCTAAGAGTTTTATAGGTTTAGGTTTCACGTTTAGGCTGAAGCATAGTAATCCCTCCTTTGGAAAACTGCTGTTTAAAACTGCTGTTTGAACTACTCTGTTATTCTTAGACAGTCCCTTGTTCTATAGGTCAACTCTGTTATTTTTAGATAGTCCCTTATTCTGTAAAATACCTGTTTTAGTTTGAATAATAGAAAGAGATAAAAACTTAACTGTCTGACCTTGCAAGCTAGCCATGTAATGTAATAGACTAATACTGATAATATTCCCATATTCTCATGCCAAGTGTTTGTTCATTATGTATCCAATATTACAAGCTGTCTGCAAAAATAACTTACACAGGGCTCTTTGTAAAATCTGCAGATGAAGAGCTCGAAAGGTATAAATAGGAAAAACTTCCTCCATGTCTTTGCTCAGAATTTGACAGAGGTACTCTGCTCTGAGCCTGCGCATAATACTCCTAACTAATTGGCTCATGAAGGCGTCTTGTGTCTAGCTCGCTGATTTACGATACATCAAGGCCTTTGATCTATTTTATTTAGTACTTGTTCTATCCCTTCCTAGGCAGTGAATTTCCTAGGCAGGGAGAGACTGTGACTGTTCATCTTTGTATTCTTAGCACTTCGCATATACCTGGTGCACATACTAGATGCCAGGGGAGATTTGCATTCTGCAGAGGTTTGAATAAGCCTCAGCTAATCTTCATGGCTTCTTATGGGTGCACCTGCTTGTCTGCCAACCAGCAGCCTTCTTGCTTATTTCCAGGTAGGATGACTGGGGTCAGAGGGCCTCCAGATGCCTTTGGCCCCCACCGTCACTCAAGCCCGCCTATGCCTCATCTGGTTGCACACATGACTTCCTTTGAGGAAAGTTCCAGTTGTTGTCCCTCCCAGAATGGGGACCGGTGCTCTGTTCTTGCCTTTGGAGATGGCTTGCTTGTTCCTTCCTTCTAAATAAGCATTTAATCCAAGCTGTGTCATGCGTAGCTCATACTTTCTACCACTGGGGCTAAGCTGAGCTGAATTAGTGTCTCCATTGCTGAGCTGCAAGTGTGTAGTAGGTTCCCAGTAAGTGAAGAAGTTTGTTTGTGATCTATTTGGGAATCCAGTAAAAATACACTTTCAACTTTCCATCTGGTTCATCATTGGAATGTTCTAGTAACACTGATAATATTAGAGTGAAGGAGAATTCAAAAATCATTTTTGTTTAGCTGTGGGAGTTAGACATTCTCTCCCCCATCTTCTCCCAAACCACATTTCTCTTCTTAATAATCTTCCAGACTAGTTAATAGTGAGAATGACTTGCTTCCTCTGCTCAGGATGGGCAGTCAGCACCTGTTATTTGACATAGAACAATCCGGGGTGGTTATCTTCCTTCTTTCCTCCCTCCCTCCCTCCTCCTTCCTTCCTTCTTTTCCTTCTTTTTCTCTCTCTCTGATTTTACTTTTTGTGCATAAAATAGAGACATAAATCATTTTTGAAGAGGGTACAATTAATGGTAATCGGTGGGGGCATGGCTGAAAAAAATCTAATTTAAAATACATGATCCTTGCCGAAACCGGTTTGGCTCAGTGGATAGAGTGTCGGCCTGCGGACTGAAAGGTCCCGGGTTCGATTCCGGTCAAGGGCATGTACCTGGGTTGCGGGCACATCCCCAGTAGGAGGTGTGCAGGAGGCAGCTGGTCAATGTTTCTCTCTCATCGATGTTTCTAACTCTCTATCTCTCTCCCTTCCTCTCTGTAAAAAATCAATAAAATATATTTTAAAAAAATAAAATAAAATACATGATCCTCTCTTCCTTTTAACTCACTAATTGTGCTCCAGGTTTATAATTTTATTTGTTCCAAATTCCACAAATACTTGTGAAGCCCTTGTTTTAAGTTCCTGGGCTCAGTACAGTGGGATGAATCCAGCCACACAGAAATTTCAGTTTAGCTAAGAATATTGGCCATTGGAATTATATGATAAAGTTCTGTGTAAATTGATAGCCAACTTTAATATGAAATAAAAGGAGGAGAATAAATAAATATCAGTTACTCTGATTGTGGGCATGATATCAAAAGCTTATTACACATTTCAGTTATTTCCCCCAAACCATACAAGGTAATCAGTGTTCTTCTCACATTATAAATGAGGTAATGGAAGGTCAAAGACATTGAGTAATTCATTATGTAGTAGTATATTGGTTGCAAAGCTAAGATCTGGGTGACATAACTAATATTTGGAAATTCAGCTGTAATTAGAACCCAGCACTGCATCTGACAACCCTCAGATTCTGCCCTATTCATCTATACAGAAAGGCAGCTATAACAGGCAGAGTGCTGTGTAGACAGCCATCTGTGGGGTCCAGGCTGGTGTGAGAGACTCCGAAAGATGCAACATGGAGACCCGTTACTCAGCACAACAAGTAGCAGTGATCATCCAGCCTTACAGTTGTCAACCATTCTTTGTTTGAAATGACACCAGCCTGGCCATGAATACCAGTGTAGCCATGGCTGTCCATGGCAAGGTTGTAAGTCACCCTTTCTTCTAAAATTGTCAAAAGTGAGAATAAAGGAATAATTGATGCTGCTTTTCTCCTGGATTATCTCATCCCCTTGACCAGCAGGGGGCGCTTCACTTGCTCTCATGCCATTTATATATATAAAAGCCCAGTGACTCCTGGCTGGTTTGGCTCATTGGATGGAGCATTGGCCTGTGGACTGAAGGGTCCCGGATTCGATTCTGGTCAAGGGCACATGCCTGGGTTGTGGGTTCGATCCTCAGTGGGGGGCGTGCAGGAGGCAACCAATCATCTCTTTCATCATTGATGTTTCTGTCCCTCTCCCTTCTTCTCTGAAATCAATAAAAATATATTAAAAAAATAATAATAGAAGCCCAGAATGGCAGAATGACCAGAACAACCAGAACAACTGGTGGTATGATATGCACTGTGGCAGCCAACTAGCCTGATCCAGGACCTGATCAGCTCCCTCTCCCCAGCCGGCCCTGCCCCTGATCAGCCCCTAAACCCCAATTGGGGTGGGGCTGGCTGGCCAACCTCCCATGGATCCTACCCCCTGCCGGCCTGGCTTGATAAGCCCCCATGGGGGCAGGCTGGGTGGACCCCACCTGTGCACAAATTCATGTACCAGGCCTCTAGTCTTATTTATAAACCACTGCATCAATCAACAGTGTATCAGAAGGGATTGAGTGAGTGAGTATGTGCCAGGCACGATGCTTGCTTTCTTGTATATTTCATCTCATTTCTTCCTCACAACACCATTTTGAGATTCATAGTATTTTTCTTATTTTAAAGTTGAAAAGACTGAAATTCAGAGAAGGAAAATGACTTGCTCAACTTGCCCAGTGGTGGTGCAGGATTGTCATTAAGATCTGGATCATTACCAGGGGCCTGCTCTCTCCTGGAATAGAGAAACTAATTCATACCTGCATCTCATCTGAGATCCTGTTCCAAACAGCTGGTATCCAGGAATGTTTCTTTTGATATGAAATACTTCTCTTTAAATCTCTGGAAAACTGATACCAACTAATCCAGACATTCAAATAATTGAAATGATTCTTCTATATTCCAACTTTAGATGAGACAAAAGAGGGGCAAACCACTTAGTTTAGAAATTTAGACAAAGTATTAACTTCTTGGATGTACATTTATCTCAGTACAATTTTTTGTTGTTGTTAATTCTCACCTGATTTTTAGGGAGAGTGGAAGAGAGAGGGAAAGACAGGGAGAAACATTTATGTGAGAGAAACACATCAACTGGTTGCTCCTGCATGAGTCCTGACCAGGGCCTAGGCCAGGGAGGAGCCTGCAACCAAGGTACATGCCCTTGACCTGAATCAAATCCAGGACCCTTTGGTCCACAGGCTGACACTCTATCCACTGAGCCAAACTGGCAAGGGCTGGTAAAATTTTTCAGGTCAATAATATGTACCTTCTAACTTATTGAACTATACCAAAGTTTACAATGGTGACCTAGAGTTGTGGCAAGGACCTAAATTATTAAAGACAACCAAAGAAGGGCATAAAAGAAAGAGAACTGATTTTGAAAGTCTCAAGAACATAGGCTTGACCCCTTGCAGCCACATAGGGCATGTGTCTAGACAAACTGATCACCCTCCCTTCAGTTTCATAAGCTGAAAGGCAGATACATGTGGTAACTCAAAAAGTTGTTGTGAGACTTGGAAGAGGTAGCAGGACTGTAAATTGCCTAGCCCAGCGGTTTTTACCTCAGTAAATCCTAGTTTTCCTCATAAGGCAAACAAGTAATTTTCAACCACAAGTAAAACAATGTGGAACTGGTCATTTAGTATTTGTTTCCATTTTTACCATTAGTGCAGCATCTATGAAATGGGCCAAATGAGCTGGGGAGACTCAGCCCATTTGCATAGGCAGAAAAGCTCTGAAAGTGGGCACATCCTGTCAATCAGCTCTCTGCCTCCTACATTCTTCTTGCTTCTATCACTGTAGGTTCTCACAATGACATGCCATATATTGAACAACAAAAATGTAGTGGTTTGAGCAACCCACAGGAGAATTAATCAGTTTATTACTTGAATTCATCAACCCAATTTTCTTTAAGCAAACTTAGCAAAGGGGAGCAAATCAGGTAGGATCCTGCTCAATTCTCTATGCCTTTTGCACTACTGTTGTATTCTTCTACCTTCTGCCCAGATAGCTTAATCACCTTTAGAGATGTTTTGTCCAACCTCCTATGTATCTAGATCAGCAATTTTCAACCTCTGGGCACACATAAACTAACTACAAAAATTCTGTGGCACACCAAAAATATATTATACTAGAGTTCCTACACCAGTGGGGCATCTCGGCCTGGCCTGCAGGATCGAGCTGAAACCAGCTCTCCGACATCCCCCAAGGGGTCCCAGATTGCGAGAGGGCACAGGCCAAGCCGAGAGACCCCACTGGTGCACAATCAGGGCTGGGGAGGTATGCGGGAGGTTGGCCAGCCAGAGAGGAACAGCGGGAGAGCTCCAGGGTGTGTCTGGCCTGTCTCGCTCAGTCCTGATCGGCCAGACCCCAGCAGCAAGCTAACCTACCAGTCAGAGCATCTGCCCCTTGGTGGTCAGTGCATATCATAGCGAGCAGTTGAGTGGCCTTAGCATATCATTAGCATATTATGCTTTGATTGATGGAATGGCCAACCAGTCGACCCGACACTTAGCATATTAGGCTTTTATTATATAGGACATTTTTCCAATCTGACAAAAAATAGGTATAATTTTGATTGAGTAAAAGTAATAATAATAGGAATTATATACCTTTTTTGCTCTAAAGTGACTTTTAAAAAGTAAGGTGCCTATATTTGTACATAAGAATTTCTGGTACCAAGAGTTAACCAATCAGACACAACCTTATTATGCAACCTGAGTAATAAATGCAACTCTATTATCTGACCTCTATATTTATGGTTCAAGACAGGGCATTCACACAGAAAAGCTACTGTGTTGACTTTTGTCATTTTTTTATCTGACAATCTAAGGGAAAAGAGGTCAGTGTCCCTGACTACATAGTCAGGTGTTACATGTTTTAAACATTCTTGCGTCACACCAATGTGCTGCCCCAGCGCCTGGTAGAAATTCGATGTCTAGATGGGTCAAGTGCACACCACTGACCCCAACATGATGAAGACTACGAGGAAGACAAAGGATTTGAAAAATATATTTAGTTGTATTTACAAATGCGCCTTCTATGGGGCTATGTAGAACTGATTTTGAAAGTCTCAAGGCAGACATTGGTTTGAGTCCTGGATTTACTACTCACAATCTTGTGACATTGGAAAAGTGACTTAACCTCTCTAGCCTTAGTTTCCAGTATACTGGAATAAAACATACCTGGCTCACCTAATAACTTCTCAATAAATTTAAGTTACTAAGTAAAATTTGCTTTCTGTTTTGCCTAGTGTTGATAACTTTATTTAGCTTCCAGCAACTTCTCTGAGGCTGGGGTAAACTTTATCCACATCATTCTAAAGCAGTTCATGTTGTCAGACAGATGGCCCTGATCTGTTGGGGGTTCTCAGCTGAGGACAGCACAATACTGGGTACCAGTGGCTCCCTCTGTTTCTCCCCATGATGGTCTTCCTCATGCTCCCCTCCCTGGAAGGAGGTTGAAATGATAAAGTCGATATAGCAAATGTAGGGCTTCCATCAGGAGCCTTGAGCATGGAGACCATATTATATAAATTTGCAATTATTTGTGTCTTACTGAAGACATTACTATTTGGCATTATTGATCTCTGTCTACAGAGCCACATTCGATGGCTTTGACCCTGGTTTGCACCAGGAGCAGCTGAGAGGCCACATGAGACCATCTGGCATTGTAATTAAATTCAATTCCTCTTTCTGTTTGCATATGCCTTTTTGTTCTGCTTAAACTGGTCTGTGCCATTGCAGTGGGTCCAGAGTCTGTGTCCTTGGTGTCATTCTTCTCAACACATGATGGCAAGGGCTCCTCCTAGGGTGGGAGTCCCTTCTGTGGTGGAACCTGCTGCCCAGGGAGGGGAGGTTCTCAGCACCTGGGAGTTCTTCTCCAGGAAGTTGGCCAGGACAGTTTCTAAATGAAATAAGGAGGGGGCTGGAGAAGCAATTATTCACTCAGGACATATGAACAGAAATGACGGGTGAGATGAGGAGAAAAGGGGAATCAAGACTAAAAGTAATGAGAGATTAAAAATGCAGCAGAGTAGGACGATCCTGCACAGACATGCTCCCAGGAACAAACTGGAATTACAAATGAGATATGGCAAGGCTTCCTGAATAATCAATGGAAAACTCACAGGAGAGAACCCTGATATCCAAGGCCTGAAGGTGGAGACTGCATAGACTGGTAGGAGGGGCAGAGGCATAGAAGGGCTGGTTTGGCACCCACAGACAGCAACTGAAGTCCCAGAGAGATATCTCAGCTGTGGGGGTGCCAGTGAGAACTCTGGGATCTAATCCTGAAGCTGGGCCCCCCAGCAGAGAGCACCAAACTGAGGAGGGTACCCACATAGGATCTAGCTGTGAAAAGCAGTGGGGTGTTGTCTGCCAGGGAGTGGCAGCTGAAAGTTTGGGCACCCTCTTGAAGGGCCGATGCACAAAATTCCCTGTGGAGCCATCCACCTTGTGCTCTGGCAGAGGGAGGGTGAAGTGGACTGAAGCTGTGAGAGCAGAACCCTGGACTGGGGACTTGGGGGATAGAGCTCAGAAGGCAGGCACCCCAAGTTTCCTGGGCTGAGTCATTCCCTCATGCAGTGGAGGACATCTTTCCCACATAGACATCTCCCTTGCCTGGGGGGAAGACAGTCAACACACACTATTAGAAAACACCTTGCCCTGAGGCCACTTAAGTGATTAAAAGTAACAATTAGCCCCCAGGCAGAAGCAATCGCCCAACCCTGTTGAAAAAACTTGCAACACCTGAGGATGATTGCCTTGGGGAAATTCAAGTCAGATTCCTATTAGTCTATAGACAGAGGCAGTCTCTGGAGGCTTTGAGTCCTTGCCTAACCTAATTAGTCAGAAACAGCCTTTAACACTGTCCTGCATTAGAGATTGAGAGGTAAAGAGGATCTACCGAAAACATAGTCACAAACCCAAACAGGCAACCAAAATTAGGAAACAAAGAAACAACCCCCAAATAAAAGAACTAGCTAATTCTCCAGAAAAAGAGATAAATGAAGCAGAGATAAGAAATTTATTTGAAACAGAGTTCAGAGTAATGATGTTAAAAATGCTCAACAGTATAAAAATATATAATAACTATGAAAAAAGAACAGTCTGAGATAAAGAATGACATAACACAAATAAAGAATATAATGGAAGGAATACACAGCAGATTAGGGGGAGCTGAGGACTGAATCAGTGAATTAGAAGACAGAGTTGAAAATATCACTCAAATAGAGAACCAAAAAAGAAAAAAAAACAATTAAAAAACAGGAGGACATCTTAAGGGACCTGTGGGACAATGTGAAACATAACAATATTAGAAAAGTAGGTGTGCCAGAAGAGTCAGAAAGGGAGAAAGGAATAGAGAAGGTGTTTGAAGAAATAATGGTAGAAAACTTCCCTAACCTGGTAAAGGAAAAAGTCATGCAAGTTCAGGAGGCACAGAGAACCCCAAATAAGAAAACCCCAAACAGACCCATGCCCAGATACGTCATAATTAAAATGCCAAAAATTAAAGACAAAGAGAGAATCTTAAAGGCAGCAAAAGAAAAAAAAACTTACCTACAAAGGAATTCCCATAAGGCTGACACCTGATTTCTCATCAGAAACTCTATAGGCCAGAAGGGAATGGCATGAAGTACTCAAGGTAATGGAAAGCAAGGATCTGAGACCAAGATTCTATATCCAGCAAGGCTATCATTCAAAATAGACAGTCAAATAAAGAGCTTCCCAGACAAAAAAAAGGCTAAAGGAGTTCATTACTACCAAGCCAGCATTATAAGAAATGCTAAAGGGATTGCTGTAAGGGATTGTTGAGAAGAAGAAACAGAGAGAGAAACCTAGACATACAGAATTAAAATGGCAATAAATAAATACCTCTCAATAATAACCCCAAATGTAAATGGATTAAATGCTCCAATCAAAAGGTGTAGGGTAGCTGAATGGATACAAAAACATGACCCAACTATATGCTGTCTACAAGAGACCCACCTCAAAACAAAAGAAACACACAAGATGAGAGTGAAGGGATGGAAAAAATTTTTCCATGCAAATGGAAAAGAAAAAAAAAGCTGGAGTAGCAATACTCATATCCAACAAAATAGATTTTAAAAGCATCATGCTAAGCAAAATAACCCAGTCAGAGAAAGGTAAATGTCATATGATCTCACTCATTTGTGGAATATAATGAACAACATAAACTGATGAACAAAAATAGAGCCAGGGGGAGAAACAATATATACTAAATTATCATACAAATAATCCTGTTATTTGCAGATTTTTAATATTTCCTACAACTTTTGTGATATCATTCTATATTAGTACAGTTTTGGTAATATTATTATACTTAAAATCATTTTATTCTTGAAAAATTAATGTTTATTGCATATAATCTACACTAATAAAAGAGAAACATGGTAATTGGCGTACGACCGCTACCCTTCCCATTGGCTAATCAGCGTATCCTTATGCAAATTAACTGTCAGCCAAGATGGCGGCCGGCAGCCATGCACTGAAGCGAGCAGGGAGGCTTGCTTCCTCCAGGGACTGCAGACTCCAACGTTCCCCGCCTCACTTGCCGGACTCTCAACTGCAACTCTAAGCAACTATTACTATGTTGCAAATAAGAAGCTAAACAAAACCGGCTTTCAGTCAGCCCCGGACCGCAACATTGTATCCATGTTTTCAGCAGCGAGGCCTCAGAGCTAAAGCTGGCCCAGAATAAAAAAAAAAAAAAGAAAACAAGGAGCGGTTGGGAGCTTTTAGTCATCTGCCAGCGGGAAAACAGCCCTCAGCCCCTCAGCCAGCCTGGCCAGGCACCCCAGTGGGGACCCCCACCCTGATCCAGGACACCCTTCAGGGCAAACCAGCCAGCCCCTACCCATGCACCAGGCCTCTATCCTATATAGTAAAAGGGTAATATGCCT
>NW_005873172.1:0-8994 GCF_000147115.1 Myotis lucifugus
GTTAGACTGTTTCCATCTCTCAAGTGGAACATAACTGGGAAAAATAAATCTTGTCCAGTCTATTAGATAGCTCCTATAATCCAGTTGATAATATGTTTGGCAAACAATGCTCAAGGCTTTTGAACATTCCATGTCCTGTTCCCTTAATAGACACTCAATAGATATCTGTTAAATTGAATTGCATTGAACTGAATTGTTCAGGTGAATAGAGTTCTCTTAGCCATTCCTTTTACAGTTTTTTTTGTGTGTTTCTTTAATCCTCATCCGAGGGTATTTTTCCATTGATTTTTAGAGAGAGTGGGAGGGAGGAGAAGAGACAGAGAGAGAGTGAGAGAGATACATTGATTGGTTGCCTCCCGCACTCCCCCGTCCAGGGCTGGGATTGAGCCTGCAACCTAAGTATGTGTCCTTGACTGGAATTTAACCCAGGACCCTTTAGTCTGAGGGCCAATGCTCTATCCACCGAGCCAAACCGGCTAGGGCTCTTTTTACACTCTTTTAAAAACCTATTCTAAAAATCTTCTAAGACTTAAACATTTATCACCAGTCTAATTGGGTTCAGAGAAGTTTTCTCATGAATTCATAAATAGGCATTGCAAATAGTAGTCTTATCTCTAGGGGTTTACTGTCTTGCCTTTAAATATCTAGTTGCTCTAGGATATTCTTTCCAATTTATTACATATTTTATTATACTTATTTGTATTATATAATATATTTCAAGTACAATGTATGTTATCATATGATACTAAATTCTAAGTCTCCCAGGATGAATTTGATAAGCTCTTTTTAAACTGGACCCCTATTAAAAATTGTGATCTGTGAGGTGCTGAGTCTATTGGTCTTCCAAAATTCAAAAAGGAGACACTGGGACGTGATGTCAAAGTAGAAAGAAGATACCATAAGTTGGAAATATACCCTCTGGGATTATAGTAAAAACTACATTAACGCTATTATTTTGACTGTGTGCCAATGTTTGTTCTTCCTACTGCTTCAGATACATTCAAGATTAAACTACATGAGTGCTTCCCAATATTTTCATGTCATGGTCCACAGGAAGTGATAATATTCCTGTGGCACACTGGTGCAAACTGAAAAGTATTGAGGGCTTCTATATATACCCCAGAGGAACAGAATATATATTCTTCACACTTTATATGCTTGAAGTGAGATTAAAGTTGGCTGCTGCCAAGATCTGTACCTGTCAGGAGCTCTACCCACCCACTACCACCTTGGCCTCACAGTGCTTCTTGGGCTCCTTGAGAGCCCGTCCAGCATCTCATCAGATCCATTGTACACACTGGGCAGCTGGGTCCTCTGAAGCTGCACCTGTGGCGAGTGGGCAGATGGGAGAGCCTCTCTCTGGCCTTGCTACTTTTATAGGGGGTAGCAAATTCCTTCATATTGCTTGTACCTGTTGGCTATGTTTTTTTTTCCTGTTTTTATTTATTTATTTTATTATTATTATTAAATCTTTATTGTTCAGATTATTACATTTGTTCCTCTTTTTTCCCCCCATAACTCCCCTCCACCCAGTTCCCACCCCACCCTCCACCCTCACCCCCCCACCCACTGTCCTCATCCATAGGTGCGTGATTTTTGTCCAGTCTCTTCCCGCATCCCCCAGACCCCTTTCCCCCCCAAGAATAGTCAGTCCATTCCCTTTCTATGCCCCTGATTCTATTATAATCACCAGTTCATTCTGTTCATCAGATTATTTATTCACTTGATTTTTAGATTCGCTTGTTGATTTGTTGTTCATAATTTGTATCTTTACCTTTTTCTTCTTCTTCTTCCTCTTCTTAAAGGATACCTTTCAGCATTTCATATAATACTGGTTTGGTGGTGATGAACTCCTTTAGCTTTTTCTTATCTGTGAAGCTCTTTATCTGACCTTCAATTCTGAATGATACTTTGCTGGATAAAGTAATCTTGGTTGTAGGTTCTTGGCATTCATCACTTTGAATATTTCTTGCCACTCCCTTCTGGCCTGCAAAGTTTCTGTTGAGAAATCAGCTGACAGTCGTATGGGTACTCCCTTGTAGGTAACTGAGTTTCTTTCTCTTGCTGCTTTTAAGATTCTCTCTTTGTCTTTTGCTCTTGGCATTTTAATTATGATGTATCTTGGTGTGGTCCTCTTTGGATTCCTTTTGTTTGGGGTTCTCTGCGCTTCCTGGGCTTGTAAGTCTATTTCTTCCACCAGGTAGGGGAAGTTTTCTGTCATTATTTCTTCAAATAGGTTTTCAATATCTTGCTCTCTTCTTCTGGCACCCCTATAATTCGGATGTTGGTATGCTTGAAGCTGTCCCAGAGGCTCCTTACACTATCTTCGTATTTTTCAATTCTTTTTTCATTTTGCTTTTTCGGTTGGGTGTTTTTTGCTTCTTCATATTTCAAATCTTTGACTTGATTCTTGCGATCCTCTGGTCTGCTGTTGGGAGTCTGTATAATATTCTTTATTTCAGTCAGTGTATGCTTAATTTCTAGTTGGTCCTTTATCACAACATCGAGGGTCTCACTAGATTTCTTGAGGATCTCACTACATTTATCGGCAGTCTCACCAGTCTTTTCGAGGGTCTTACTAAATTTATTGGCGGCTTCTAGACAGTTCTTGAAAAACCTTAAAAGTGTGGTTTTGAACTCTATATCCAGCAGTTTGCTTTCCTCCATTTCTGTCATTTGTGTCCTGTTTCTTTGTCTCCGCATTTTTTATGCTTCCTTGTGTTGATAAAGTGGTTTTCTGTGCTAAGTGTCCTCTAGGGCCCAGTGGTTCAGCCTCCCCAATTACCTGGGGAGGACACTCTTGGTGCTCCCCCTTGTGGTCTTTGTGCACAGTCTTATTGTAGTTAAGCCTTGATTGTTGTAATTAACACTTGGAGGGATTGACCTCCAGGCCAATTGGCTGTGAGAATCAGCTGTGTCTGCAGTGGGAGAACTTCTGTCCTGGAGCTCTAGGGAGATGTTAATCTAGCCCAGCCGTGGGCAAACTACGGCCTGCGGGCTGGATCCAGCCTGTTTGAAATGAATAAAACTAAAAAACAAAAAGACCGTACCCTTTTATGTAATGATGTTTACTTTAAATTTATATTAGTTCACACAAACACTCCATCCATGCTTTTGTTCCGGCCCTCCGGTCTAGTTTAAGAACCCATTGTGGCCCTCGAGCCAAAAAGTTTGCCCACCCCTGGACTAGCCTCTGCCTGAGGCTATCCAGCAAAGGCCTCCGTGCAAGGCTTGGGTGGGGCGGGTCCCAGGGGATCAACAGGGCAGGCGGAGTGAGCAGTTATGGCTGCTCTCAGTCCTGCCTTCAGAGGCCCTGCTTCTCAGTGTCCCAGCAATTGCTGCAAGTACCTCCGAGAGAAGGCTGCCCTCGATTTCCGACCGATGCCAGACAGTCCCGCTTCTCCCATATGAGTCTAGGTCCCAAGAGACTTGCCTGGAACTGGAGCTCAGAGCCTAAGACTCCATCCCGATTGAAAAAGACAACCGCGCCCTCAGCCGCCAGCCCACTCCGCGTGCGCCTCTGTACCTTAGTATTTTACTTCCGCACCTCACCTCCTCTGAGTCTCGGTATGCTTTTCTCTTTCCTTCTAGTTGTAGAATTTCCACTCAGCCAGCCTTCCTGTGGTTCCGTCTTTTAGTTGTATTTTTGAAGTGGTTGTGCGAGGCAGCAAACTCTGGTGTTTACCTATGCCGCCATCTTGGTTTCTCCTGGGTTTTGTTTTTAGACTTTTCTGATCATGTAAATGACGTTATTTACAGACCTATAGCATCAGGGATCTCTAGGTACCCAGGCTCTACCTTTTCTCAAAGGGGCAGAGGGGACCAGGTCTTGCAGCATACCTGTAACCTTTTCATGGAACCCCATAAGGAAGATGTGAATTATTCAATGGCAGAATTTACATTGTGTCCTACTCTTCTGGCCTTCTTAGATTATAATAGTGAAGAAAATTTTGGGGGTCATTCAAATATACATTACCTGTAAGATGACATCAAGTCCCTGTACTTTAAGTAAATACAACTGTTACAGTAGGACAATATATTGTATAAAGCTTGGTTACATGAAGACAAATATATCCTTAACTATACAGATGCTTAAAAAAAGTTGTTTGCAGAAACACAACAAAATAAACCACATGAAATGCACTAATAAGCAATTTCAAATTTACTAATGACCAAAGTGTACATTTATTCTCTGAATTAGTGTGATGTCACTTTTCGAGAGTGGTCTCAAAGCTGGTTTTAGCTTTTGCTGCACACTGCAGTAGCATAGGTCCATTGTTTAAAAGACTAACTCTAGGGACTCTGATCCCAGAAACTGGTCATTGCTCTGCTGTGGGACTTGCACATAGGTATTATTTTAAAGCTTTCTAGGTGATGATAATGTGTAACCATATTTGGGAACCGCTGCTTTGGACTTATCTGTTCTCTCTCTCTCTCTCTCAAACAGGAAATAACTGGTTATTCTCACATCTCTTCCTTCCTGCAATGCCCAGCCACTCTGGCTCCAGGATCTTTTCTCCTCCATGTTCAAATTACACACATCTTCACTTTGCCTTGGAGTGCCTTTCTTTTTCTCAAAATCCTAGGTATTAGCAGACACATAATCCCTTTAGGTCACATAGCTTATTGTACATATTGCAAGTGCTGCAGTGTGCTACATCCTACCAAAGGGAGTCCCTGTCCCACTCCACACACCTTGTTCTAAATAAGAAAATAGTTTTTCAAGTTTGAATTCTTGACATATAATAAAATTGAAACAATGAGCTTTTATTCTTGTTCCAGACTGGTTACCAGTTCCTGAGGCACTGGTAACAAACAGTAAGACACTAATTTAGGTGTTCTTTCTTCTTCCTCAAACATATATGCCTAAATCTCTGAAAATATAGGTGAAAATAAGAGGAGACTGGAGATGATCTCAAAGAAGAGCACAGCTTTTTCATACACAGCTGCTAGATGCTTCTGTAATACACAGACCAGATCTCTAACAGAAATACAGTTGCCACACTTTCAAGACATCAGTTGTAGGAATCAAGCATTGATTGTCTGACTTTTGCTGAAATTTCACAATTCAACTCTCCTATGAAAGGGGTTGGGGTAGGAAAAGAAGGATAAAAGGAAGGAGGGAGGAGGAAGGGTGGAAGGAAGAAGAAAGAATTTATTGATTTTAAATGACCAAAAAGGTACATGGATATTTTAAACCAAATTCTGCTAAACATTAAGATTATTGTTCTTTCAAATTTACATAAAAAACATTGGGCATAGTATTAAAAAAAACAGCACTGCATTTTTCTAGAGTATGGTAAATATACACCAATAAAGTGTTTTATGTAGCCATGGAAACCATGCTCAAGCTCTCCAAATTATTTTCACATATTTTATTTTACAGTTTGCAAAAGTATTTATACTATTTATAAAAGGGGAAAATGACACCGTCATGCACAGTGGAAGAAATAATAGAAATGTAGTGCTGTATACATGTATATGTGCTTCATATTACAGCTGTGAAATAAATTCCAATGATGAAATTATGAAAAAATGGGGACACCAATCATCTCCTCACAAAGTTAATGTGATCCTGCCCTTTTTTTCTTTAGGACAATAGTTTCAGAGCAGAGCAACTGATTTAAGGAAATTAAATTATTGTGCTTGAAAGAACCATGTCTTCTGAATAAAATTATATAACACTTTTTTGTTTATGATTTGGGAGGAATATTAAGATACAAATACTGTCTATATGTGAAGGTTAAAAAGACTGACCAGTTCTTAGTTCAGTTTCATAGAGTGCATAGTTCTATATGCTTTATAAAGATTTTATACTTCCCAAATTAGGGAATATCTATTTTTCATAAGGTGAATAGCATGATCGCCAACCTTACTAGTTGGAGAGGGCTTCTTTCCCACTTATATTTTGCATGTATGTTTTTTTTATTGCCATTACTTTTTGAAATTTTGATTTATTGAAAATGTTACCTTTGTAACAATATTTATTCTTGTGCTCTATCCTAAATAATAAGTTGAAAGATAGAAAAAATTTGTAACTATAATGAATTATTTCAAGTATTGTCATTGTTGTCTCCATTTACAACTTTTTCTAACCTCAGAATTCAAATAACCCCAGATGTTTGCTTTGAATAAAATGTCCAAATTCTTCTTATGTAGTCCTATATCTGTGTAATAGCATTGATAATTATGTGGAATTACTCTGCAATGGATGCAAAATAAACTCTCCAATAAGATTTCTACTATGGCATAAACCTTTCCATAGTCATTCTGAATTGTATTGCCATTTTCTTAAGAGAGAAAAGACAAAATGCTTCTCAGAAAAGTAATTGCTTGAAATGTAGAAAAAAATCATGTTTAATGTATTTCATGCCTTGCTTCTCTGTATGCAGGCACTTATTCCTTTCAAGCTGTCTTTGTTACTTTTATCATTCACTGTTACATACTGTGAAAACACCGCTTCATTTTTCTGATATTAGCATTATGCCTGGGAAATGTTACAACATGGAACTAACTTAGATCTGCAGAGGCAGCTAATTAAAGATCATTGGAAATAACCCTGGTTTCCCTGAGAATGTCCACATCTATTTAAACTAGGAAGACAATTAGGGTATCTGTCTCTACCATGACGAATTGCTTACTAAATGTTTTGACAACACAGAGCAGCAGTTTCAGGATGGGGCTCCAGAGAATCATGTTGTCCAACCTGTAAAATCTCTGAACCTCTATTTTCTTCTTCCCATAATTAGAGAATTTGATTATATTATCTCCGAGGTCCTTTTCATCCATAATATTCTTTTTTTGATGAAAATAAATCTTGGTTTATGTTTCTTCTGGAAGCCTGAGGCACATTGACTGGCCTCTTTTATTACAGTGTTGAAGTTTGAAGACAGTCATATGGTTATCTCTACTGTCAACATTTTGAGGTCATTTAAAATATGTTGATTATAGAAATTTAGAAAGGCAAAATGTCTGAATAGAAAAAAAATACACAAAATACTTTGTTAAGACTTCCTTGAAAAGTACAAAGTAGAAAACAAAATAATAGGCTTCCAATATTTACTAATTATAAAGAATGAAGACACTCATCCTAAAGAGTTGATAAAGGATAATTTGTAGATGTAAGAAAATAGCCACAGTTTTAAGTCCATATTGATCAGACAGGAGAGTTCTGGTGAGAGAAGATCCTCAAAAGGTGAATAAGAGGATAAGAGAGTCAATGACAGATTCTAATTGTATTTCACTAATCTATTTTTTTTGTGCCTGATAGCATTTTCCCAACAATACTAAAAAAATAAAGCCCAAAATTAGTGAGTTATTTTAAAGAATTCTTAGTGTATAGACTCCTCTAATTATATATCCACTATTAATAAAATGGGGACTATCTCATTAAAATTATATTTCAAAGACTTCCTCCCTCTCATCTCATGTTAGGGAGTGTACTCTAAGTTTAATTAAGTTGGAATAATCATATTGATCAAAAGTAGAAGGTTTATTTGGGAAAACAAACTTTCACACTTTTGTTTTCCTAAAAATTGTATTTGCCTAGAAAGCAAAAGATACAGTTAAGAACCAAAAGAGTTAAATAATTCCAGCCCATATTTGCTGGCCAAAAATTATTAGACATTAATTTGCACATAAAAAATTTGCAGAATAAAAATAGGTGGTAGGTTTTGTGTGCCAAAGTCTGTTGACTCAGCAAATAATACATCTCTTTTTGTGTATTGATTTTTTTCTATCTGAATTCTGAAAAAGTGACTAAGCAATGTATGCAATGAATATAAAATTATCTAACTTATTTTTTTAAATATATTTTTTATTGATTTCAGAGAGGAAGAGAGAGGGAGAAAGAGATAGAAACATCAATGATGAGAGCGAATCATTGATTGGCTGCCTCATACACACACCCCAACTGGGGATTGGGCCTGCAACCCAATCATGTGTCCTGACTGACGGGGAATCAAACTGTGACCTCCTGGTTCATAGGTCAACACTCAACCACTGAGCCTCACTGGCCAGACTAACTTATTTAAACATAGTAAATTTACATGGCTAAGGTTTTCTATAACAAAACAAGCAAACAAACAAAAAGACAAGCAAAATTTTCAAGCTATTTTAATATGTCCTAAAACTAGATAAGAGCTTGGGAGAAATGAATTAAAGCATTTGCCATGTGATTCATTTGCCTCCACATGACTGGTGGTTGCCTCAGAGAAAAAAGGAATAGAATTGACTCAATCTGATTGCCTTGTAAGCATACCAATAGCTGATTCCCTATATAGTCTAATAATATTTGCTCAGAGGAAACTCCTTATTTACAAAATATTTCTAGCAGAATGGCCCTAGTTTAGTTTTACTTGTTGGTAAAGGAACATGGATTAATGAATCTATGGATTAATGAAATATGGTTCCCAGAAAAATGTTTCTTACACTATGTAACTCCCTAAGGCATACAATCGAAATATTTAAAAACCTGGAATATTCCCCATTGGTGAAATTGACCCATAAAACTCAGTTTAAAATAAGTCATGGGAGCCCTAGCCGGTTTGGCTCAGTAGATAGAGTGTCAGCCTGCGGACTGAAGGGTCCCGGTTCAATTCTGGTCAAGGGCACATGCCTTGGTTGCGGGCTGGATCCTCAGTAGAGAGCTTGCAGGAGGCAGCCGATCAATGATTCTCTCTCATTATTAATGTTTCTATCTCTCTATCATCCTCCTTTCCTCTCTGAAATCAATAAAAAAATATTTTTTAAAAAATAAGTCATGGAAATGTAATGTACAGCATGATGAAACCGCATTGCTAAGAAAGTAGATCTTAAAAGTTCTTGTCACACACAAAAATTGTAACTGTATGTTGACATATTAACTAGAACTGTGGTCATCATTTCACAATATTTACAAATATTAAATCATTATGTTGTAACCTGGAACAAAGATAATGGACTATGTCAATTATACACCAATAAAAGATTCTTTAGTTTAGAAACCCTATTTTC
>NW_005873172.1:9248-14329 GCF_000147115.1 Myotis lucifugus
CAATTCTTTACATTTTAAGTTTTCTAGTGGTCCTTCTATTTAAAGCAATCCCTTTAGTAAGTTAATGGTCATACTAAAATCACACTTTTAATTTATGATTATATTTTAAATCTGAACAAGCAAATAGATTTGTCTTTTAAAGGCTAACATTAGAAAAATCTTAGATCTTTTAGAGTCAAATTTATAGGTCATTTTAGAAAAGTGGGGGGATTATTGTCTATGAAAATGTATCCTTTATAATTAAATGATTGTTATTAGCCTATGATTCAATATTCTAGTTGTATTTTATAGCTTAGTCTCTCCTTCCTTGAATTATGAATGTCCCTAAACCTGCAAGATAAGTAATCATATGTAAATGTTGAAAGGTAGAGAAGTTACAAAAGGGTGTAACAAAAGTAGGTTTACAGTTGTTCATATGGAAAATAGTGCAATAATTAATAGATAATAATACAAGAACAAACTGTATTTCATGTATTCACAACTGTAAACCTACTTTTGCCATACCTTCTAAAGTCTCTGACACTGGAAATTAGTTGAAAGCATTAGGAGAGACTCAAATCCTACTGAAAGGGCAGTCTCATATATGTGAATGTATATGTGAAAACATTTTTATGTAAAATGAGAACTGATTTTGGAAATAGAGAGCAGGATAAAGCCAAATTAAAAGTATGTGTAAAGACATCAAGTAGGCCAAAAGCTAAATATTTCTTTACAAAATAGCTGTTCGAAAATGATCTTGAACAAAGTTATTTTGGAACTGATATATATATAATCAATATATATATATATTGATTTCAGAGAGGAAGAGTGAGGGGAAAGAGAGATAGAAACATCAATGATGAGAGAGAATCATTGATTGGCTGCCTCCTGCACACTCTACACTGGGGATAGAGCCTGCAAACCCAGGACCCTTCAGTCTGCAGGCCGATGCTCCATTGCTGAGCCAAACTGGCTAGGGCTTATATACATTTTAAAAGTATAAGTAATGCACTAGAAATCAGAAGCTTCAGATGTGAGACATAGCTCTATCATTTTCCCAGAAACATGAACTCAGAAAATCTCTTGATCAGTCTCATATTAGTAGCCACTGTTCTTTCACGTTAAAAATGTGATCATTATACCTAACTTGGAAGTTAGTAACTTATGGGTTTTTAAGTCTATATAAGTGTTTATTATTGGTGATGATATACTTCTCTAGTGATTATTATATAAATAGCAAACTTAGATAACTTATATAAATAGCAAAGCAGAGAAATGCCTGCTACTAGAAAACCTATAAACAATATAGAAAAATCCAATCAATTAGTCAAAACATAATGCGTTTAGCAAATGGAGACAGAGTGGGAAGCTATTTAACACCATTCAGTACTGTGCATCCCGAAAGAGAGATGGTTTTTTTAACCTGATAATCTGGGATTAATGGAGATAAAAATATACAAAATTAAAGACAAAGGTTTCTTTAGAAATGCACAGAATAATCCAAATGAAAATTTAAAATTATATTATTTTTCTGGTTAATTGCATCATTTGTATCTCATTCTGATTATACAGATAGATCATAGATTTTATTTTGAAGATAAGATTTTGTATAAGTTTAAAAGGGAAAATACCATTAAGAATTATATGACTTAGGAAATAGATGATATCACTAAGGAAGCAAAGGTTGCACAAATAGTATAAAATGTCATTCTTTATTAGTCTACAGACTTGATAGAAAATATAACTAAAGATGACTTTTCTGAAATATTAAAATTTACATTACAAGTATAATTTTAGAAACTCTTCATTAATTAACTTCTCTTCATTCAAGCTGTTCTCCAAATGTCTACTTTTATTTTGTGTATATTACCAATTATACTAAAAAAAGTCTTCTCTAGGAATGCAATTTATGCAAATATTAAAATCTTTAAATTTTCCCCCAGAACCAAACTCTTAAGATATAAGGTCCTAGATTATGGTGACATTTATAGGGACTACAAATGAATTCTTAAAGACTATATTCTGACTTGTGATTATCAAATTAGTTCTATTTTACAGTTCCAGTCAGTGGTCATTAAAATCTCTTCACTGATCTTCCATGTCCAATGTTTCATTGTCTCACATGGTATGCATAGTTCCTCAAAAACAAAGCATCAACAACATCTATTTCTGAGCAAGAAGGAGTAGGAGGAACCAGATTTACACACTCTCTAAAAGTAAATAAACACCAGAAAATATATATGATGCAACACTTTTCAAGACACTATGCATTAGGTAATAAAGGCTAGTAGATTTTTTAAAAATATTTTTATTGATTTCAATAAGGAAGGGAGAGGGAGAGAGAGATAGAAACATCAATGATGAGAGAGAATCATTGATTGGCTGCCTCCAGCATGCCCCACAAAGGGGATTGAGCCCATAACACAGGCATGTGCCCTGACCGGAAATTGAACTGTGATCTCCTGGTTCATAGATTGATGCTCAAACAGGGCTTGACAAGGCTAGTAGATTTTTGAGAGGCAGGAAACACATGTGAGGAGCCCCACATTTACCCACAGGTTACTACTAATACAAAGATTCTAGGTGATGGAGCCGAGAGGAGGAACCTAGCAGAGACTGATGGTCTCCCTGAATGGAGGAGATGAAACTGGGCATCTGAGCTGGTCAAGCCAACCCCAGTACACAGGACAGAGTATCTGAGAGGATACAGATGAACAGAGAGAACCATGTTGATCTGCAGAAGGTCTGTCTTCCTTGAATTTTGTGAGGAGTGCAATACAAACATGCATGAACCAGACAAAGAAACATCCAAAAGGTTAGAGTGGAATCTTCAGAACTTACACAGGGCAGGGGATATTTATTCCCACCAGCTAAGATGGAAACTTTATGATTCATTGTCATTGGGGAGAGTACTCAGAAATATGTTAATTTTATAATAAAAACAAGATATCTAGCAAATCCTTAAATCAAGACCTGGATGTATCAAACTATTTCAAAGCAAATTAACTACATTCCTGAACAAAGCTCAAGAATATTTATAGAAAAAACAAAAATGTGCAGCATACAAAAGGGGAAAATCACAATGACTGGTATTTAATAAACATTACCAGTAATGCAAAAAAGTAAGAAAAACAATGCACAAAGAAAAGGGAAAAGAAACACAAAACAACCTATTAAAATTGACTCAGATAGGATACAGGTGAAGGAATTTATACACAATGACATTAAGACATTTTTCATAACTGTATTCTTTGTGTTTAAGAAGCAAAACAGAGATCAAGTAAGCAGAAACATGGAAGTGTTTTTGTTTTATTTTTTTGTTAATCCTCACCCAAGGATATTTTTCCCATTGATTTTTATTGAGAGTGGAAGAGAGAGGGAAAGACAGAGAGAAACATTGATGTAAGAGAGACACATCGATTGGTTGCCTCCCGCATATGCCCCGACCACGGCCTGGCCAGGGAGGAGCCTACAACCGAGGTATGTGCCCTTGACCGAATCAAACCCGGGACCCTTCAGTCCACAGTCCAAAGCTCTATCTGCTGAACCAAACTGGCTAGAGCAGAAGTGTTTAAAACAATACATATTAAATATTTGAGTGAAAAATTCACTGGATTGGAGTAATAGTAGATTATACATTGCAGAAGATTGATAAACTTGAAGATTTAGTTATAGAACCTATCCAAAGTGGAGCACACAGAGAAAGGAGGTTGAAAAAATGTTGCCAGAGAACCACTGGGCTGTGGGACAATTTCAAGCAGCCTACACATATGACCTCAAGATAGAAGGGGCAATAAAAATTTAAAGTAATAATGCCCCCAAATTTTCCCAACCCATAAAACCACAGATAATAGTTTGCTCAATAAAGTCAAAGTGTCCAAAGATTTCTCTATTCTGGACTTCAATATGATCCAAAGTTGAAAGTAAAATAAAATAAATAAAAAAACACAAAGAACACTACACCAAAGCAGATAATAAGCAAATTACATAAGAACAGTGATAAAGATAAAAATCTAAAAGCAGTCAGAGAAATGAGGTACCTTTTGTAGAGAGGAAGAAAGATAAGAAGGAAAGCAGATTTCTCATGTGAACCAAGGCAAAGGAGGAGGTACTTGAATAAACTACCAACCTAAAATTCTATATTGCAAGCCAAATATCTTTTAAAAATGAGATTGGAATAAACACACATCCAGATATAAAGAGCTAAATCATGTGGGTAACTGAGTTCTCAATTACCTTTACTGGGTTCTTGTTTCATAGTTGAAAAAACAAGGTTAGGCTTCCTTCATAGTTAAAAAGCATCCAGATTTGAGCAACCTGGCCATAATTTGCAGTGAGTAATGAGGCTTGAATAAATGGTATCCCATTTGCTATGTGTCAGATGATTAATCAATAAATAAAAATAAGTGTATTTAAAATTGCTGTTTGAAGGACTATAAAGTTGGGTGTCATATTATGAAATGTTAATTACCCTTTTGGGAATCAGTTTATGTAGAAAGACTATACTTTCCAATGCAGCTTTCCTCTCTATTCTGTGTGCCCCATATTACATGCTTGCTTTTTAGCCCTCTCTATTCTCCACCCCCCCCCCAAAAAAAGATGTTTTTTTCTCTCAATAATTTCCATGGCATAATTTTCTATATATAGATACACACATACACACATATACATACACATGCACACACACTTTGAGTTCTATCTATTTTACTTTATCTCACCCTAAATAACACTCAATTGTGTGCTACAGAGTTTACTAAAGAAATAGAAAAAAAGATTACTTCTTGTTTTAAGGAAAATAAACTAAGAATTGGAAGTAAGTAAGGGATGTGGGAGTTATATTTTCTATGTATTTTATAAGCCCTTCCTTTTTTATGGTGAGACATTTTTATCACATCTTCCAATAATTTTCCCTGGGACATCAGTTAAGGATCCTGTCACAGGACGTGATTCAAGATATTAAGTAAAACAGCTTGATCTCTTACTTAGAACAAAGATTCATAAAAGATTACCCAACCTTAATAAATGTTCCCTCATTTCAAAGGTAAAAGGTAGAATCATGATGCCGAGAATGCATTGTCACAAGATAGGTCTCATTCTGATGT
>NW_005873172.1:14742-16141 GCF_000147115.1 Myotis lucifugus
TTATTTAACTTTTGTGATATTTTCTTTAGGTCTCAGCATAATTTCAAAATTCCATAACTCTTTTTTCTGTCATATCCTATCTAATAATAGACAAACATGGTAAGTGACTGTACCTTCACTACACCTCCCATTGGCTAATCAGCAAGATATGCAAATTAACCACCATCTTTGTTGGCGGTTAATTTGCATACGGAGGCCGAAGCAGTGGAGTGAAGACTGAAGGAGGTTCTGACCAGAGCAGCGAAGGCTTGAAGGCGGCTCTGGCCGGAGCAGTGAAGACTGAAGGCGGCTCCGGCCAGAGCGAAGGCCTGGGTCCCAGGTGCCAGAGGAAAACTGGTGCCGGCAGCCAGGGGAAGGGAAGGCCTATTGCACGAATCTTTTCGTGTAACAGGTCTCTAGTTTTTTAAATAATCTTGAAAAATTTGAAAGCATTTGGTTTCAAGTTTGAAAATGGCCCCATATCATTTATTTAAAAATTCAGAATATTTTTCACATTCCCAGTCAGGGCACATGCCCGGGTTGTGGGCTCAATCCCCAGTAGGGGATGTGCAGGAAGCAGCCGATCAATGATTCTCTCATCATTGATGTTTCTATCTCTCCCTTCCTCTCTGAAATCAATAAAAATATATATTTTAAAAAATTTTATTTCTGAATTTTCCTACTGTTAATTCTATAAATGTCTGATGGATTTTTCTTGATAAGTCTTCCTATCACAGTTTATGTGAGGCTGTGACTGGGGTGGTACCTGCTTCCCTTGGTGCTCTGTGAGATACTGAGCACATATCCAAAGCTCCTGATAGATCTCCTCTGACAAAGCCAGATACAATGAATCCACAGAGGGCCAAAATCACATGCCAGAGAGACCAGTCTCAAACACCAAACTTGAAGAGTCAATAAAGATTGCAAGTCAGTTGTAGAACTAAAAGTTCAGCATCATAAGAAGATCCAGTTATAAAGATCAGTGTATCTCCCCAAAACTGCCTTAACTTGGTTAGAGGAACTCCCTTGTTCATACCACTCAATAGTCTTCTCTCCTACTCTGTTCTCTCTCTCTCTCTCTCTCTCTCTCTCTCTCTCTCTCTCTCTCTCTTCCCTCTACCCCCACCCCCTTTCTCTCCCCCTAGTCCTTGATTTGAATTTGCATATATTTCCAATTATCATGTGATTTTGTATTTTCTGTTTATTTGTTTACCAAAAGACACGGTTAATCATAGGCTTTAATTGGGGCCTACATGTAGAGTCAGGGTTGCAGCCCTGGTATCCAGTTCAGTGCTTGGTAGAAGACTCACATTAAATGTTTGTTGAATAAAAGAATAAATGATGGAAATGTTAAGATTGATACTTTCTGTTTAGAACAAACTCGTGTTACAAACAGATGATGTGGAATATTTGCCTATAA